>NC_089744.1:9422500-9437500 GCF_040412425.1 Macrobrachium rosenbergii
TATGTATATATATATGACATATGTGTATCTCTACACATGTATGTATGAATATGTATACACATGAGTATTTTTTACATACCAAAGATATAAAACGGCTATTAAATAATCTATGTTGTTTCCGGCTTGAGAAAAATATATAAATTTGTATAATTAAGCAAGAGATATTCAAGAAAACCAAAAAGCAAATAAATGATAATAAACAAATTTTAATTACCTCTCCTCACATGCGTAGCCAAACTTTAAGGAGAAAATTAATCCCCTTTAAAATCCTGCTTTCGCCCAAGAAAGAAAAAAAAGGACTTCGGCTAAATCCTAATTGATCCTCTTAGGGTTGAATCAGGTGCAAAATCCTTCAGCACCAATTTGGAATCACTGGTGTAAACCAGTTCGCAAGATTCTTTCGTTATATAATTATGCCGTTCTTGTTTAACAGTTTCAACGATTATTTCTAAAGGTTAGCTAATCCAATTTTCTGTGGCAGTTTATATATTTTATAACATAGATATTCTGTTCTTGGTTACATCAAAGTCAGTCTTAAGTTGTATACACAAACACACATATATATATATATATATATATATATATATATATATATATATATATATATATATATATATATATATATATATATATATATATATATTACGTTAATTCTCCAAGAAGGCATTCTTTCGTACCTAAATCCAATAACTTTCATTAATAAACTCTTCCATATTTTTAAATCTTATTTAGTTCACCGAATATAAAATTCTTTTGTTCCCAAACCCAAATTCTTTTTTCTTCCCTCAGTAGGAACCCCTCTCCGCTTGTCAATAGGAATTATAGGTTTATTGAATAAATTTGGTCCACTCTCTCAGTTTTTTAGTGATTATTTTTGCTTAAACTTTAAATATTGTTCTATATTCTCATGGTAATGATTGTAGCAACGAGGAGACATGAGCACTTAAACGCATTAATTTCAATTAATGTCATACAAGTTTGTAACAATTATTAGTATGCCCTGCCATCAATAATTTTTTCCATAAGCTTAAAACATCTCTAATTCCCATATTATTGATTTTGGCCATGATAATCCATATTCGCTTTATACATTAATATCATACGAATATATTTCGTCATATTACAATAAATATTATAATAATTATTAATATGCTCTAATATTAATAAAGTATCACCTTATAATGGCTAAAGTGTTAATGAAAATATTTTGAATGCATTTAACTTCCAAATTTAATCCATAACTATGTATGTGCGAATATGGCTCCTTTATTGTATATCCATATAATCATTATTATTATTATTATTATTATTATTATTATTATTATTATTATTATTATTGAGAAGATGAACCCTACTCATATGGAACAAGCCCACCACACGGGTCACTGACTTGAAATTCAAGCTTCCAAAGAACTTGGTGTTCATTTGAAGGAAATAACAGAAAGTAACAGAAAATACAGAAATGAGAGGTGTGAGTATTTTAGTATCATTTTAAAAATTTGAAATCTGGAAATATTATTCTAATTGAAATAAAAATTCAACAAAAGATCGAAGACAATTTTAATCCATATGTGTATGTGTATATACTGTATATGGTACCTGTGTGTATTTCAGTATCGTTTTAACACAATTATAAATCCTAAAACACTACCATGTGGTTCCTTAATGTATACACCTGTGTGTATTTAAATATCTATTTTAACAAGTATAAATCCTAAAACACTAGTGTGTGTGGTTCCTTAATGCATACACCAGTGTGTATTTAAATATCCATTTTAACAATTATAATCCTAAAACACTAGCGTGTGGTTCCTTAATGTATACGCCTGTGTGTATTGAAATATCTATTTTAACAATTATAAAAACTAAAACACTAGTGTGTGGTTCCTTAATGTATACACCTGTGTGTATTTAAATATCTATTTTAACAATTATAAAAACTAAAACATTAGCGTGTGGTTCCTTGACGTACACACCTGTGTGTATTTAAATATCTGTTTTAACAATCACCAATCCTAAAATACCATTCTAATTGAAATCAAACTCAAACGAAAGATCGAACCCAATCTGCAGTACCTTCCCTCCGTCCCCCCCTCACGACTTAACATCCGAATCGTCAGCAACCCAATCTCACAGAACTCTGAAGCCGAGGAAAATTAGCGAGCCATGATCAGCTTACTGTCGCCGGAATTTTCCCTGGACCCTCCATTGTCCCACTCGCAAACTTTTTCCATTTCCCCGGCTCAAAAGCTTATCTCTATCGCGTTATTATGCGTCTCTCAGGCTGGATGTATTGCCGCCACTCTATTCTTCTCCTTCTTATTCCTCTGCTTTATCTTCGTCATTCGCGAAATGAAATGTGGTATATTCACTCTCGGTGTTTATGGAGAGATAAACACTTCGGGTTTTGTTTTACGCTCGAATTCCGTCGTATGTCTCTTGTTACGTCTTCCCCGTCCTATAGGGAACGAGTGCATTTTAAAAGGGGTATCTAAGTTTGCCAAAATGAGGTTTTCAGCAGTTACCCAACATTGGGGATCTTCTAGAGAGAGAGAGAGAGAGAGAGAGAGAGAGAGAGAGAGAGAGAGAGAGAGAGAGAGAGAGAGAGAGAGAGAGAAAATAATCGTTTTGCCATACTGGTAACTATAGTAATTAAAGTTTAAACTAGAATATGTAGTCCAGATAGCATACAAAAACGGCCCCCCTAACATACTTCCCTTCGATTTTTATTCTTTTTCTAAATACCAGTGCAAAACGAACTGACCCACAAAAGAGTGCACTTTCTTGCTACGTACACAAACGAAAGTTGATCATAATAATATCTTTACAATAGATACATTCATAACTACACATGCACGTATGCATCGTTTACCTAAACCATCGATCCTTGCACAATTAAAGAAATAAGCAACGGGAGGTAAGCATATTCTAAATTAACTCAAAATACGCAAACATATCTAGCATGCACACATAGGCAGGTACATGTGTATTTTTGATAAATCCACATGAATATTTCGAGTTTTGAAATGTTACAGAAGTTATAATAGTGTCCGTTGTTCGAACATCACCCTATCTGTAACCGACATCTAGCAAATTCGTGTATCTCGACAAAACAAAGGTATAGTGACAGGCATCAAAACCTATCACAAACACACACACATAAAAGTTACACATGTGTATATATGTGCATACATATATATATGTATATATTTATATATATATATATATATATATATATATATATATATATATATATATATATATATATATATATATATATATATATATATATATATTATATATAGCGAATCCCACAGGAAAATGACAGGCAGAAGTTCAGTGCCAAGCGCTTTCATGTTTATTAATAAACGTGAAAGCGCTTGGTACTGAACTTTGCCTGTCATTTTCCTGTGGGATTCGCTTATACATTGAAATCACGTGCACCTACTGTGATTTTTAAGCATATATATACTGTATATATATACACATATATATACACACATGCATATATACTGTATATACACATACATACTGTATATATACACACACACAAATACATACATACATACATAAATACATACATATATATATACGTACAAATACATACATGCATACATAAATACATACATATATACATACATATGTACACGCACAATTTGCTACCATTTTAGCTCAAAAACAAGCTGACATCCCCTATGCGCGTACCTCCCGAATACTTTATCATAATATCTAACCCGAACACTTATCCTGATCTATAGCTTTCCGATACAACACGCGTGTAACTTTGGGAGCCAGACTCCTCTTGTGGTGCAACTCTTTTTTTTTTGTGGTTTCCTATTTTGTTCTAATATCTAGAAAAAATTCCCTTTTATAACATCTAGAACACCAACAAAATGTATCTAGGACCGAGATACCAAAGTCGACTGGGAATTTTGTTTTATAGATATAACTACCTGAATTTGGTACTGTCAAAATTTCTTTTAATTCTTTTAACTCACTGAGAAAAGAAAATTGTTTTATTAATCTATATTCTACAGACTCGTCCAGTTCAATTGTTAGGGGAATGGCAAGATCTCTGATATGTAAATCAACTTTTCATCTATCTGTCTATCTGTTTGTCTGTCTCGATATATGTTCATTCATACTTTTCTCCTCGTGCACGTAGTAAAGGCGAAATGCATTGGGAGGTATGAATGAAAATTATGAATATGAAAGTTAGTTACGTTTTCAGGGAAGCTGGAATAATTCTTTGAAATAATAAACTAATTTACGTGAACAAAAATGACAAATTGAACAATAAAATAGAGGCTGAAACTGCATCGTCATCTAACCAAATAAAAAAAAAAATATGGAAAATGGAAGCAGTCTTTAAAACATTACGTTCTTTGTTTCTAAAACAAAAATAACAAACTGAACAAACAACGAGAAGCGGAAACTACATCATCATCAAGCCAAATAGAAGAAAAGAGGGATATTCGAAGACAAACCCAGAAATAGGAGGCAAGAATAAAGTCAAGTCAATATTTCAAAACGCTGCTGAATAAATATCTTCTCCGTGGATGCTGATCGACTATTATAAACCGAATATTTTCATACCCAAAATAAACTGGGGTGAGACTTTGATGGCAGGTGGGGTGGTGGGGAGGGAAAGAGGGTGGGAGATAGGGAGAAGGGAAAGGGGAGAGGGGGGAAGAGACCCCTAAACCAGGGGAAATGGAAACTAGAATCAGAAATCTGGCGAAGATGAATATATTTGACCTCTTTCTGAAAAGTATTGGGGTTGGGGGAAAGAATCCTCAATATGGGGAGCCTGATTTTATGAGGACGGAAATACAAAGAGTTTGCGAAGAAAGAAGGAAGATGTGGATTTGGAAGATCGGGAATAGTAGTAGTAGTAGGAGGTGGGGGAGGGGGAGGAGGAGGAGGAGGAGGAGGAGGATGTGAGGGATATTGGATTATTAAAAGTGGATGGGCGAAGGAAGAAGGGAAGTAGGGAAGGGAAATAGGGACAGGAACGAAGAAGAAGAAGAGTAGACAGGGTTTGTTTACAAAGTGAGGGTGCGCTGATGAAAAAGGCAATATGCTTTAAAACTAAGAAAATTGCAACATTTCTCAGAACAACTGATATTGCTTAGTATTTTCTAGCTCAGAGTCGCAGAAGAAAAAAATGCATAAAATCCAAATATGATGATAACAAGAAAGGTAAAGTGACCAGAATCATATAAAAAATTAGCTAAATGAAAATTGTTATGATCAAAATAGATAAGGTGAGCTAATTACACACTTCCCATAATGTTTGAGAATGGGTGGATTATTTCACATAGAGTCACAAACAAAAAAGATGCAGAAATGATGCTAATAAGATAGGCAACATGACAAGAATATCATAAGAAGATAAACGATCAAATAATTTATTAAAAAAGATAAATGATCAAATAGTTTATTAAAAAGAGGTAGTTTATTTTAGCATGTGGCCACAGAAGGAAAAAAATGAGAAAAATGGTGCCATTAGAAGAATGATATTAGAATAGATTAATGAAAAAAAGTCATGTTCAAAGTAAACATTGAATAGGATGACGAATATCCAGTAAAAGTGAGCTAATGCAACTGGCATTATGCTTAAAAATAAGAAAATTACAACACTTCCCAAGGATGACAGAGTAGGTTTAATTTTCCTAAGCATAGTCACATAATAAAAAAATAAATACAAGGCAAATCGATGATAAAAAGAAAGTGAAAACAACATGAATTACATAAAAAATAGTTGAATAAAATAGATTATGACTAAAATAAGTAAGATTGAGGAAGAAGAGTTGATAGGCTGTGTCTATGAGATGAGATTGAGCTTTTGCAAAGGGCAATATGCTTTAAAAATAAGAACATTGCAACACTTCCCTAGGGGTTAGTATTTCTTAACATAGTCACAAAATGAAGAAAATTAATAAAAGGCAAAACGATGGTAATAAGAAATGAAAAACGACATGAATTATAAAAAAAATTAGGTAAATAAAACAAATTATGACCTTAATAAATTCAGGATGAGGTGACTTACGTCCAAAAGGTAATGACGCAGGGTCACGAAAAGTACAGCTTAAATGTCAGACATGGAAGAGGGAGAGATGAAATGACTGCAGTTAAGCGAAGCAAAATAGGGACGTTCAGGACATAAAGAACCCCCTAAGTAAATGGAAGAAAAACTAAGGGTGAATATAATTATGGAATGCCAGGCACTGAGAGTAACGGGTGTGGGGAAGAACTGGCTGGTCGAAGAAGGGAAGAGAAGAAAGACAGTGGTGGTAAACGAAGGGAATAGCAAAGAAAGATTCCATTTCTTGAGGTTTGTGTATGCAAAACTGGGAAGAGAGACAAGGAGTCCACTCCCAAGATTCCAGTTCATGAACTTTGTGTGAGACAGATAAAGGTTCCAGTTCGTGAACTGTGTGTTTGTGTGTATGTGTGTGTGAAACAGGGAAGAGAGCCAAGGATTCCATTTCATGAATTTTGTGTAAGACAGGTAAGAGAGACAAAGATTCCAGTTCGTGAGCTTTGTGTGTATGTGTGAAACAGGAAAGAGAGACAAAGATTCAAGTCCATGAACTTTGTGTGTATGTGAAACAGGAAAGAAAGACAAGGAGTAGAGTTAAAGGATTTCAGTTCCGAACATTGTGTAAGACAGGTAAGAGAGACAAAGATCCCAGCTCATGAACTTTATGCATGTGTGAAACAAGAAAGGGTGACAAGGATTCAAGTTCATATGCTTTATGCATGTGTAAAACAGGAAAGGG
This sequence comes from Macrobrachium rosenbergii, assembly GCF_040412425.1. NCBI lineage: Eukaryota > Metazoa > Arthropoda > Malacostraca > Decapoda > Palaemonidae > Macrobrachium > Macrobrachium rosenbergii. The sequence continues at coordinate 9,429,286 of NC_089744.1, forward strand.
AGACAAAGATTCCAGTTCATGAACTTTATGTGTGTGTGAAAGAGGAAAGGGAGATAAGGATTCCAGTTCATGAACTTTGTGTGTGTGAAACAGGATAGGGAGACAAAGTTTCCAGTTCGTGAACTTATGTGTGTGAAACAGGAAAGGAAACAAGGAATCCAGTTCATGAAATTTATGTGTGCGAAAGAGGAAAGGGAGACAAGGATTCCAGTTCATGAACTTTATGTGTGTGTGAAACAGGAAAGGGAGACAAGGATTCCAGTTCATGAACTTTATGTGTGTGTGAAACATGAAGGGGAGACAATGATTCCAGTTCATGAACTTAATGAGAGTGTGAAACAGGAAAGGGAGACAAAGATTCAAATTCATGAACTTTATGTGTGTGTGTGAAACAGGAAAGGGAGACAAGGATTACAGTTCATGAACTTTATGTGTGTATGTGAAACAGGAAAGGGGAGACAAAGATTCCAGTTCATGAACTTTATATATGTGTGTGTGAAACAGGAAAGGTAGACTAAGATTCCAGTTCATGAACTTTGTGTGTGCGTGAAACAGGAAAGGGAGACAAGGAGTCCAGTTCATGAACTTTATGAGTGTGTGAAACAGGAAAGGGAAACAAGGATTCCAGTTCATGAACTTTACATGTGTGTGTGTGAAACAGGAAAGTGAGACAAAGATTCCAGTTCATGAACATTATGTGTTTGTGAAACAAGAAAGGGGGACAAGGATTGCATTAAAAGGATTCCTGTTCACGAAAATTGTGTAAGACAGATAAGAGAGACAAAGATTTCAGTTCATGAACTGTATGTGTGTGTGAAACAGGAAAGGGGGGCACGGATTGAAGTTCATGAACTTTATGTGTTTGTGAAACAGGAAATGGAGAAAATGATTCTAGTTCATGGACTTTATGTATGCGTGTGTGTGTGAAACAGGAAATGGAGTCAATGATTCCACTTCGTGATCTTTATGTGCGTGAAACAGGAAATGGAGACAAATATTCCAGTTCATGAACTTTAAGTATGTGAAACAGGAAAGGGAGACAAAGATTCCAGTTCATGAACTTTATGTATGTGTGTGTGAAACAGGAAAGGGAGACAAAGATTCCAGTTCATGAACTTTATGTATGTGTGTGTGAAACAGGAAAGGGAGACAAAGATTCCAGTTCATGAACTTTATTTGTGTGTGAAACAGGAAAGGGAGACAAATATTCCAGTTCATGAACTTTTATGTGTGTGTGAAACAGGAAAGGGAGACAAATATTCCAGTTCATGAACTTTATGTGCGTGTGAAACAGGAAAGGGAAACAAGGATTCCAGTTCATGAACTTTATGTTTGTGTGAAACAGGAAAGGGAGTCAGGGATTCCAATTCGTTAACTTTATTTGCGTGAAACAGGAAAGGGAGGCAAAGACTCCAGTTCATGAACTTTATGTGTGTGTGTGTGTGTGAAACAGGAAAGGGAGACAAGAATTCCAGTTCGTGAACTTCATTTGCATGAAACCGGAAAGGGAGACAAGGATTCCAGTTTATGAACTTTATTTGTATGTGAAACAGGAGAGGGAGACCAAGATTCCAGTTCACGAACATTATGTGTACGTGTGAAACAGGGAAGGGAGACAAAGTTCGTGAACTCTATGTGTGTGTGAAACAGGAAAGAGAGACAAGGACTCCAGTTTATGAACTTTATGTGTGTGTGAAACAGGAAAGGAAGACAAGGATTCCAGTTTATGAACTTTGTGTGTGTGTGAAACAGGAAAGGGAGGCAAGGATTCCAGTTTATGAACTTTATGTGTGTGTGAAAGAGGGAAGGGAGACAAAGGTTCCAGTTTATGAACTTTATGTGTGAAACAAGAAAGAGGACAAGGAGGCAATGAATTCCAGTTTATGAACTTTATGTGTGTGTGAAACAGGAAAGGAAGACGGGGATTCCAGTTCATGAACTTTATGTGTGTGTAAAACAGGAAAGGGAGAAAAGATTCCAGTCGTGAACTCTATGCATGTGTGAATCAGGAAATGGTGATAAGGATTCCAGTCCATGAAGATTATGTGTGTGTGAAACAGGAAAGAGAGACAAGGATTCCAGTGAAAGGATTCCAGTTCACGATCGTTGTCTAAAACAAGTATGAGAGATAAAAGATTCCAGTTTATGAACTTTATGTGCAACAGATAAAAGAGAGAAAGATTCTAGGACATGAAAAGAATTACAGCTGAAGGAAACCAGTTCATGAACTTTCTATGTGTGACCAGGGTAGACAGACAACGATCCAAGCTCATGAACTTTGTGTGTTTAATACGGGAAGAGGGACAAAGATTCCAGTTCATGAACTTTGTGTGTGAGAAGCAGAGAAGAGAGAATAGTATCTCTGCTTGAAAGAATGAAAGGACTTAAGAACGTGAGAATAATCGCAATTGTGAAATGTCAAACAATTAGGAGAAAGAACATTCATTAACCAATATATATAGTCAGTTTAAAATGACAAATAGAAATGAAATGACAATGTCACAATGAATACATATAATGGTGAAGAAACCATTCAAGGAATCATAGTAATGAAATGAGGAAAGGAAAACAGAAGAATTAAATGACGCTAAGAGTAGCGTTAAGAAATGCATTACTGAGTATATAATATGCAAAAGGAAAATAGTTTAACTAGACTTGCATTGCATAAGGAAAAAAAAGAAAGATATAGCTGAAACGTCTTCAGACCAAAGCAAAAACTATATAGGTATAGATTAAATGCAATTATAACAGGACAGTAGTTCACAATGGGAACAGATAAATGGAACTGAGGAAGGAATAACAATTAAATGGAGGAATAAATAGACGGTGAAGAAGGAAGGACTCAACATAAATAAGATGCTGGTAGTTAGAAGAAAAAGGAAATTAAAGATAAGAGGGTGAGCTGAGCGAAATGGATAGAGAAGAGAGGGTGAAAGCAAGAGAAAGGAAAATAAAATCTAGGAAATGTATTTATAACGTCATCCTTGGATTAAAGGTTTTATATATATATATATATATATATATATATATATATATATATATATATATATATATATATATACATATATATTCCAATGTTCTATTTTAGCCAGAGTATTTTCTTAACTTTCCCCGTCAATATTTTCGTTTCTCAAAGTATATTTGTCTATTTCTCTTGCTCTCCTCTGTTTTCACCTCAACTAGTTTCTAATTCTTATTTCTAATCTTCATTTTTACTTTATACATACACACACACATACACACACACACACACACACACACACACACACACACATATATATATATATATATATATATATATATATATATATATATATATATATATATGTATATAATGTAGAATCTACTGGTAACTTGAGGAGTTAAGAGGGCATTGTGGCTATTACAATTGCAAATATATATATATATATATATATATATATATATATATATATATATATATATATATACATATATATATATATATATATATATATATATATATTGAAAATGGATATATAAAAATAAGAATTAGAATATATATGTTGAAATTAAATTAAAAATAAAATTAGAACTTATTTTGAAATTAAAATATTGAAGGAGAAAGTGCGACAGAAAATGGCTAAAAGAATACAATTAGGCCATAAAAAGAAATGAAAATATTAAAACAATATTAATTAAGAAAATGAATCTGAGTACTTAAAACATGGAAGAAAAACTGAAATAAGGCCAAAAAAGAAAGACTCTTTAAAATTTTTGTAAACATAATAATACAAGTGGAAAAACTTACGTGAAGCTGTTTTACTTAAGAAAAAACGAGAGTATGATGGGGTTGCTAAGAAAGGCTAATTCTTTCGTAAAAAAAATTAAAAAACACAATGTTAAGCTGTTTAATTGTTTAAAACTGCATTTTAAAAGGGAGTGTTACAAAAATCAGAAAATGATTATAATATCATTAGCAACAATGACTTAAGGACACCACAGAAACATTCTAAGAGCATTGAATGTAATGCTAACTACCAATACAAAGAATGAATTCCTGAAATGTAATAATCAAAGTTTGGAGGAAAAAGGCGAAACGGTTGAAATTTAGGTGTTAGTGACATGAAACGAAAATATGAACGAGCTCGCTTTTAAAATAAAGGACAAGAAACAGACTGCACAATATACGAGAAAAATGTCAATTTAAACACTTTTCTGGGAACTGAACAACCATCGAGTAATAAGATGACTCAGTAATCAATACGAGAAACAAAAGAGACCAAGAACCGAACGGAGAAAGACGAAGAAACCAAAAGGAAAAACTAAAAACCGTAAACCAAGGTAAGTATAAAACTGATTCGTGGTGACTACTTGCTTCGTTTTGCGAATTTGCTTTCATACCTTGATATATCAGACCAATCTCTTTCAGTCTTCTGAAAAGCGTACGTCTCATATATCAGATATTTACGGGTGAATAAATGCGGTGCGCGGTGTCGTTATTAATTCTCCTGTATGGAATGGGTGAGTGGAATTAGGTCATTGCACTGTATCTGGGGAAGAGTACGGCTGTTTAGGAGGAATTATTGGAGAAATAAACCTTGACGAGTGCCTCATATATAATATGATAAGGTGAAGTTTGTAAAACGTTGAGAAATGAAAGAAAACGTGATAAATCATAAACAAAATGAGAGGTAGAGGATAGCTCCCAGTACCAGAAAACTAACTTAATTTTGTATGATTTCATTTCTGCATAATTTAATCATGAAACAAAAACTCATTTATTCCTTTTTAAATCCACGTCAAATTAGTCCCAAGTTTAACGAAATCACTTCGGTAACAGAAAACGGCTTGATTTTTCATTGCAATAACTCGTCACTTAATCCGTAATACGAGCAGGACACGCAACATTCATTAAAGTGTAAAAGTTAAATCCCAAAGTCATGTAGGACATATGTTATGCCTAAGCCATCGAATAACGGCATCATTAAATAACAAGGACTTTTCACAGTAAACTCGAACTTTGCAACAAAAATGTTCTCAAACTTCCAGAGTTTCGTACGTAACTGGCTCCAGGCTACAATTTTTCGAAGGATATATTTTATTCTAGGTGTATATTACCCATTGTGCAAACACCAAACACGCATACACACCATCACACGCATAATTTTATATATTAAAGTGTCTTATATTGTATATGATGATATCTCATGTTCATGTGTACCGTTTGTATACATTTTCATATGTACTGACAATTACAGAGTACTGTCTCGAATACGCACTACAGTTTAGTTGCTTATCAAGTGTTTAGTTTATATGTAACATCAGACGCAAGTTTCATATTGAAGATATGTGTAAATACAAGTATGTCTTCGTATGTGTGTGTGTGTGTGAGATAACAGAGGAATAAAGAGTAAACTGTATCAAGCTTCAGATTTATAACAGGCAACGTCACCCATATTGTAAAAATGTACATGAGAGGTTCTCAACTTTCCTGATAAATTACCACGCATGATAATCAAACAATATGAATATTAATTGAGTATTTCAAAACACCGAAGCCATTTTGATTACTGTAATATCATAAAATTTCTTTTACAAGAATTTATTCCTAAGAAAATGCCTCTTTTCAGGCAGTTTTCAGTTTCCCTGTCGTATGCACTACATGATAACCAGTCCATAAACGAGGACTGGTGAAGCCTTATGGCATAAACCCAAAACATATTCTTGATCATGTCTTCTAACCTTCATTCCCAAGGCCCACTTATTTTTGGGTAGCCTCGAAACAGAGGATTCATAGCACATTTGAAATCAAACAGACACCATTTCTTTAATTTTCATTCACATAGTTCTGTGCTTTTCTGCTTATTTTTGAACAATTATCAAACTGTTCTGTTCGTCTTAAAACATATTTTCGTTATTCCGGGCCCGATTTAATTCTAAAATCTCTATCAAAATCTTAAGTGGGGAGCATACATATACATATACATATAACAATTATAAATACTTCAATACTTGCTAAAACATTTTGTTCTGGAATATTTCCTTGCCATGATTGAGAGCCATCACGTTAGGTGATCTATTATTACAAGCTCTTGTACCCGCTTCTTGTATCCACTTACTACACTTGTACCACAATGGCTTTCTCAACTCCTCTCTGTTTGTTCGAGTGTTTAATGATCTCATCATACCTGAGAAAAAATATGACTGAACAGGATACTTCCCAGTGTTCAAGTATCAAGTACTCTCTCTAACTGAGACTTATTTTGAGACGTCGAGCTTCAGAAGGCTGAACTAAAAAGTCAAGAGACGATATTATGACGAAGGAATAGTCATTCAAAGTCTATCTGGAAATGCTTTTAAAAAGATACCAAAATTGCTTTAAACAGGGTACAATTTCGTCTTTGAACACAGACTTCGACTAATATTTTTCTCTCCTGGTTAAGATCACCTCATGTTTTATCGAGTGTAATCATTCTCTTATTTCAACTTTTACACAGCAATGCTTACCTTCATTAAACTGAAAGCATCACACCTATAAAACCTGACATTTCAAAAGGTCAGGCAATCCTTTGTAAACAAACGCGTACTTCAACTTCGAAAGAAAAAAGGAAGCACAAATAACCGGATGTATCCCAAGAAAACTCATGACTTCGAGCTCATCTGTATTGGAAAGCGAGGCAATGGAATTCGTGAGAAAACAGATACTCCCTCAGCTACGAGGCGCCCTTGGGATTCTACAATGAGATCCTGTGACCGGAGGTCTCTTAGGTTGTTTACTTTTATGGAAAAAGAAGGCAAGAATGAAGGCCTTCAATTCTGTTTAGAAAAGATACTGGAAGTTGTTATTGGGATAGATGAGGCAAGGCTGAATTTACAATGGAAAAATAATTTGGATAAACACAGTTGACAAAGCAAACTGAAACCAAATAATTCAAAATAAGGAAAGCTGAACAGCATATGTTTACCTGAAGGGATATAAAACAATAATTGATAAGTTGAAAGTTAGGAATAATTACCAATCAGTGTCGTGACTGAAAACCAAGAACAAATGGATTTTACATTCAGTTAAAAGAAAGAATCACTTATCTTAAGAGAGTGGATACATAAATTCCGGCAGCAAGAAGTGAGAGAGAGAGAGAGAGAGAGAGAGAGAGAGAGAGAGAGAGAGAGAGAGAGAGAGAGAGAGAGAGAGAGAGAGAGAGAAATTTTACTGCCAAACGATCATGGCCAGGAAAAAGTAGCAGTTCTGTTCCTCGGAAGGAAAGAGAAAAGACCCCAACAATTTTCAAGTCCAGGAATTCTAACTTTTCTTATTATAAAATAAAGACTCAGGATGAACCAGGAGAACAAAATAACCCAGAGTAAGAGGACGAAGAGTGGATCTCCAGGGTGCATGAAGAGAGCAACGAGGCATTGAGCAGCACTCGCAGCATCTCTAAGACAGATGGGAGATGAGAGAGAAGCAAATTGCAGAGAAACAAAGGGGAACTGGGCATCAGGAGAGAGTTAGGAAGATACCAGGAGTGAATAGGATCTGGAGAGATATAGGGCAAGGAAGGAAGCTTTACGTCAGGATGGAGTAGGATGACTGGACTTAGGAAAGCGGCTCGGAGATGATATCCTTTCAGTAAATGAATATGATTGGTGGACTTTAGGATTATATCCACAGGAACCGTGATAAAAAAAATGGTCTCCAAGAAGACCAGGAAGATATATTTCTAAAAAAAAAAAGTTAAAAAGGAGAAAAATGAAAGTGATTTGAAAATCGTTCTCAAAAGGATAAGAGAGAGAGAGAGAGAGAGAGAGAGAGAGAGAGAGAGAGAGAGAGAGAGAGAGAGAGAGTTACTTATGACACTATATGTAATGTATGAATAAAGAAACTGTTTAAGAATATCCTCAGTAAGAGAGAGAGAGAGAGAGAGAGAATCATGACTCCTCATGTAATGTATGAATACAGAAACTGTGTAAGAATTCCCCAAATAAATGTAAAAATGGATAACGAATAGATTGTGATATTAAGTTTATTCTTAGATAAACGTATGAGAGAACTAATAAGAATGAACTTAACAAGAAATACGATGATATAAAAGTAAAAAAACTAATAGAGTATTATCAAAATAAATATTTAAAGATCAGACGAAGTTCTAAGTTTGAACGAACGTATTGTTACTGGAACTAAGAACAGGGAAATATAGGAATATCACACAATTCAAATGAAATCTGAAATGGAGAACGTTCTTACCCAAAATGAACA
>NC_089744.1:9440000-9447500 GCF_040412425.1 Macrobrachium rosenbergii
AATCATGTCTTTAAACAAATACATATGTACACACACACACACATTATACACACACATACATATGTGTGTGTGTACCTATGTATTTGTTTAAAGACATGATTGTATGTTTGTCACTGACTAAATGCTTTGCGTGTGTTATATGTATGTGTAATTATAGGTGTATTTGCACATTATAGAATATAATAATACAGGATTTTTCCCTAGTGTGTAATTATATTGTTTTAAAACTATATAAGGAAATCAGTCAAATATTTTTCTTTAAAATGTCAATTGGTAATTATGCACTCATCTGGTCTGGCTTCTCTGATTATAAGTATATACGGAAATACTGAAGGAATTGTACATTAATACTTACCAATTCTTTTGGAAATAGCACTAAAATTCGACGTCTGACGAAAGACAATGCTCACTGTAGAATCAGTATTTCTAAGTCACTTATTAATGCCACGAACGATATCCCCTCTCTAAGCACAGGATGTCAGCGTAACTCCTTTTAATAATTCTATGGAAAAACAATTTTCTAATGAAATTTTCAGTATATTTATATCTCAGCAAAAACGAACGAAAAATTAAATCTATTCACTCATTGAAAATGTCTTTCGCTTTCGGGACACAGTCAACAAAAAGAGTTCTAAAATATAACACCTTTGCGGTTCCTTTATTTGGGGGGAACCAAAGCACCCGGACACCACCACTTGTACGGAACGGGTCTAAGCAACGCTGGTAATCGCCAGTTTTTTTAAGGGGGAGTGAGAAGCAACGAAAAGTTGGCGGGGTGGGTAGCAGCACCACCAGCAGCGGTGTTTCTCCCGCGGGTCCTGGACTGAACTGCCGTGGTAGGGGTGTTCGAAGTTCTTCCCTTCCCCTTGGACTCTCGCGCCTCTGCTGGCTGATGCTGGGCGCACGCAAAACCCAATCCCATTCCCCCCTAACCCCCTCCCTCTTCCCCTCCCCACACACAAAAAACACGCACAATCCTCGATGGATAGCGCACGCAGACCGCACTCACTTAAAGTCCATTTCTCGCGGATTGCTAATGGTGGAACAAATTAGAGTCCTCCTCACTGCTATATTTAACCGACCAGTATTACAAATATATTTTATATATATATATATATATATATATATATATATATATATATATATATGTATATATATATATATAAATATATATTATATATATATATATATATATATATATATATATATATATATATATATATATATATATATATATATATATATATATATATATCTGATTCCATACGGTAGAGTTGTCGGCTAGCACTCTGCTAGGCCCGAGTTCGCGTCTCCGGCCGGCCAATGAAGAATTAGGGGAATTTATTTCTGGTGATAGAAATTCATTTCTCGGTATAATGTGGTTCGCATTCCACAATAAGCTGTAGGTCCCGTTGCTAGGTAAACCAATTGGTTCTTAGCCACGTAAAATAAATCTAATCCTTCGGGCCAGCCCTAGGAGAGCTGTCAATCAGCTCAGTGGTCTGGTTAAACTAAGGTATACTTAACTTTTTCTCTCTAGGTTCTCATAGTTCCATGAATTTTATTACTCCTGATGCTGCTTTGATCCTTGATGACAAAGAATATCATTAGGTAATTTCGGCCTCAATCTGCGATTATCAATTTTTCTCGATTCATACAATTCCTTAAGGTCGCCTGAAGCAGTGAGTGGAACGTTATTGACCAAACTGAATATACTTTGTGACACATTCCATCTAGTTGTGTCCTTTTGAAGTTTACATCCTTTGCTAGCAGAATTATAACACGAATAACTCCATCATGATACCTGACAGCTTAGTTGAAAGACTATGTTATTTATGACAGTTTTGTCACTTATACACGCGTGGTGTTATATATTCTCAAACATTAAGCTCCAAATACTTCTCTATATGAAATTTACTTCACCTTGCTAATGATTTATACACAAAAGGGAATTATGTAGGCTTTTTTTATTTTTCTGAAGAGACGGGGAGTTATCTATTTGGTTGTCAAGAGAGATTTAAAGTGGTTTAGACTCTTGTGTATATGTTGAATCCATATATGGAACAAGCCCTTGAGGCCATTGACTTGAAATTCAAGCTTCCAAAGGCTACGGTGTCTCTGGAAGAAGTGACAGCTGGTAACAGGAAATGCATTCCATGATCATAACAGAGAGTTTGCTCAAGCACTCCCTTCAGAGTCGTAGTCTCAATCCTCCAAATCTTTCAATCTTTTCTCACCTATTCTTTGGCTCACCACTTCTTTCATCTTACCTGTATTAGTTACATTTACTCCCAAATACCTGTCAGAACCAGCTGTTCCTAGTCTTAAACCAATTACCGGAATTTCATTTTGCTCACATTCACTTTCAAATTCCTGCTCTCGCAAATTCATTCAATTGCTTTCAAACTCTTTCACCATCCTTTGCTGTTTCTCTTCACTGTCCTTCATCAGTATGATATTATATCAACGCAAACATCATTTGTTCCAAGTTCCTTTCACGACTATTTCAGGGACATAACAGACCATCGTCTTGGAAATACATTTATACAAAAACAGTTCCTCTCTCATTTACATATTCTGGTACATAAGATATTTCATCATAAACTTTTAATTTCTCTAAACTATAAATCTTCGACGCCTCCACTTTGCATCTCAATGAATTCTCTCCAAAGCCTTTCTAGGTCCTTGTACTCCACATTATTCCTGTAATACCGCCTATCATTTACATAGAAAAGTCATTGAATCATGCCTTATACTCCTTCCCCTCTTAGCTTATACTTTTTCCCTCTTAGTTTCATAGAAAAGTCTTTGAATCATGCCTTATAATTTTTCCCTCTTAGTTTCATAGAAAAGTCTTTGAATCATGCCTTATACTTTTTCCCTCTTAGTTTCATAAAAAAGTCTTTGAATCATACCTTATACTTTTTCCCTCTTAGTTTCATAGAAAAGTCTTTGAATCATGCATTATAATTTTCCCTCTTAGTTTCATAGAAAAGTCTTTAAACCATGCTTTACACTTTTTCAGGCTTAGTTTCATAGAAAAGTCTTTGAATCATCCCTTATATTTTTTCCCTCTTAGTTTCTGAGAAAAGTCTTTGAATCATGCCTTTTTCCCTCTTAGTTTCCTAGAAAAGTCTTTGCATCATGCCTTATGCTTACCTTGTACTATTTCCCTCTTAGTTTCACAGAAAGGTCTTTGAATCATGCCTTATACTTTTCCCCTCTTAGTTTCATAGAAAAGTCTTTGAACCATGTCTTACTCTTTTTCCCCTTCTTAGTTTCATAGAAATGTCTTTGAATCATGCCTTATCAAAGAAAAGTCTTTTTTCCCCTTTTTCCTCTTAATTTCACAGAAAAGTCTTTGAACCATGCCTTACACTTTTTTCCGTTTAGTTTCATAGAAAAGTCTTTGAATCATAACTTTTTCCTGCTTACTTGCATAGAAAAGTCTTTGAATAATGACTTATGCTTAGTTTCATAAAAAGTCTTTGAATCATGCCTCATACTTTTTCCCCCACTTAGTTTCACAGAAAAGTCTTTGAATCATGACGTATACTTTTCCCCTCTTAGTTTCACAGAAAAGTCTTTGAATCATGCCTTATACTTTTTCCCTCTTAGTTTCAGAGAAAAGTCTTTGAATCAGCCTTATACTTTTTCCTCTTAGTTTCATAGATACGTCTTTGAATCATGCCTTATACTTTTTCGCCCCCCTCCTAGTTTCATAGAAAAGTCTATGAATCATGCCTTACACTTTTTCCCCTCTTAGTTTCATAGAAAAGTCTTTGAATCATGCCTTATACTTTTCCCCTCTTAGTTTCAGAGAAAAGTCTTTGAATCAATGCCTTATACTTTTTCCCTCTTAGTTTCCTAGAAAAGTCTTTGAATCATGCCTTATGCTTAGTTTCATAAAAAAAGTCTTTGAATCATGCTTTATACTTTTTCCCTCTTAGTTTCACAGAAAAGTCTTTGAATCATGCTTTATACTTTTTCCCCCTCTTAGTTTCACAGAAAAGTTTTTGAATCATGCCTTATAATTTTTCCTTCTTAGTTTCACAGAAAAGACTTTGAATCTTGCATTATACTTTTTCCTTCTTAGTTTCATAGAAAACTCTTTGACTTATGCCTTATAATTTTTCCCCTCCTAGCTTCATAGAAAAGTCTTTGAGTCATACCTTATACTTTTTCCCCTCTTAGTTTCATAGAAAAGTCTTTGAATCATGCCTTTTTCCCGCTTAGTTTCATAGAAAAGTCTTTGAATCATGTCTTATACTTTTTCCCTCTTAGTTTCACAGAAAAGTCTTTGAATCATGCCTTATAATTTTTCCCTCTTAGTTTCGCAGAAAAGACTGAATCATGCCTTATACTTTTTTCTTCTTAGTTTCACAGAAAAGTCTTTGAATCATGCTTTATAATTTCCACAGAATACTAAGAATTCTTATTGTTACCTAATACTTCCTACGTTCTCCTTTATCTCTCTTTCCGTTTTACAAGCTGATTTTAATGTACACGTGCTGTACTAAAGCGCTGAATCCCCGGTACATGTCTATTATGAATATATAGCGATTGTGATTTTGATGCCATAAGATTTATGCTGTAAAAAACGCCTATCTGTTTTTTAATGCAAATTAATAACGTATTTGTGAACGTACAGAATACTTTTAACCTTTTCATTATATTTCACTTGCTTTAATATTCTCTAGTTGCTTTATCTTACTTTCACACACACACATACACACACACACACACACACACACACACACACACATATATATATATATATATATATATATATATATATATATATATATATATATATATAGCCTCGACTGATACATACAACACAGACACACAGACACCTGTGGCGAGGGTTCAATCCGCAGCCGACCAGTTAACGTGACTTTTATTCCCGGGATTTTTGTAATGGGATAGGTTTGCTGAAAGCAAAATGGTTGTTACAGACTAATACACACATAAACAAAGCCACTCCAACATCTTCTAAAACATAACAGGACTTTTTGATTTGGCTTACCCGCCCAGACCTGTGGTCTGGGAGAAATCGGCGGGGCCCTGCCTGACATGTACACATTAGACCGGGGTCTAAGCGATGGTCAGGCAGGGCAGCCGATACGGCCGACCCAACGCCAAATCAAAGTTCTTCCCAGCAGCGCAGAAGTTATTACCCCATATAAAAATGGGAATAAAAGCACGTTAAAACGAAGAAGTTCGAGACGACACACACACACACACACACACACACACACATATATATATATATATATATATATATATATATATATATATATATATATATATATATATATATATATATATATTTATATATCTTCTAGCCCATAGTTTTTCTCTAAGGCAATTTTCGTTAAAAGCAGTTGCTTCAGTGGTATCAGCAAGCAAGTTTGTTTGCAGAAATATTCATATCGTCGGAGTTTTTTTCCGTTTCCCATGCGTTAATCTTCAGTGAAGAATACAGTCTTCTTTCTTCCATTTATTGTTTTCTGTCACGACAGCTGTTTGGCGAAACAGCTGTCGTGACAGAAAACAATAAATGGAAGAAAGAAGTTTGCGTATTCTTTATCGACGATTGACGCATGGGAATCGGAATATATCCGATGATATGAAGATTTCTGCAAAAAACTTACAGATGCCACTAAAGCAATCACTCTTAAGTATACCTTAGTTTTACCAGACCACTGAGCTGATTAACAGCTCTCCTAGGGCTGGCCCGAAGGATTAGACTTATTTTACGTGGCTAAGAACCAACTGGTTACTTACCAATGGGACCTACAGCTTAGTGTGGAATCCGAACCACATTATAGCGAGGAATGAATTTCTATCACCAGAAATAAATTCCTCTAACTCTTCATCAGCCGGCCGGGGAATTGAACTCCGGCCCATCGAGTGACAGTCCGCAGCTCTACCGACTCACCCAACAAAGAGCTTTAGCAATCACTCTTAACTATATATATATATATATATATATATATATATATATATATTATATAAATATATATATACACATACATACACATATATATATATATATATATATATATATATATATATATATATATATATATATATATATATATATATATATATATATATATATATATATATATATATATATATATATATATATATATATATATATATATATATATATATATATATATATATATATATATATATATATATATATATATAGTAGAAAGGTATAAGTGTTCTCGAAATACCATTGTAAATCTAAACGTAAAATCATGCCATTCCGGAATCCGAAGAGAATGAAAATTGTGAAGGCAAGCAGTGAATTCCAGCCCAGTATAAACTGTTGTAGAGACTGCCAAACATTCCTAAAGGAACGTGTGATAAATCTGATAAAAGAAAGAAGGAAAAGTTACCAGTCCTCGAAATGTATGCTGCTGCTCTTCCTAGTCCGTCCACGAGCATTTTTCAGATCTCGGGTTCTGCATACTGAAATGCCCTCTTTGTTAAAGTGCTAAAGAAAAACAAACAAAAAACAGAGTTTCCTCCTATCTTTCTCTCTGTCTCTCTCTCCCTCTCTGTGAGGAGAAGGATTCTCTACTGTTTAGTCATGCATTTTACAATGCAATATTATGCCTGCCGTACTTAAATAACCTTAAAATATATAAAACAATACAGAATTCTCTCTCTCTGTCATGAGAAGGATTCTCGAGTGTATTTTCACGCATTTTACAATGAATATTATGTTTGCTGTACATGAATGAACTTAAAACAAACAAAAATAGAGAGCTCTCTCTCTCTCTCTCTCTCTCTCTCTCTCTCTCTCTCTCTCTCTCTCTCTCTCTCTCTCTCTGATGGAAAGGATTCTCCGCTGCATTGTTACACATTTTACATCGAAATACTATATCTGCAATACCTGAATGAACTTAGGGATTTGTACTTGTTAAATGATACCGTGACCTACTGCCTGTAATGAAAAGCTTCCCCAATCTTTAATGTGGCTACAGTGATACATGATAATGATAATGAGAGTGGTATGATGATTCAGTACATTGCCTACTATGACGATTAGATAATACAGGGGATGAATGTATAGGTATTATGATAATCATCTTTAAAGAGGTATGTTGTGGAAGTGACTAAATTTCTATTCATGTTTTTAGTTTTCTGAAAAGAAAACTACTGTGCCGGCTTTGTCTGTCCGCCCGAATTTTTTTCTGTCCGAGCTTTTTTTCCTGTCTGCCCTCAGATCTTAAAAACTCCTGAGGTTAGAGGGCTGCAAATTGGTATGTTAATCATACACCCTACAATCATCAAGCATACCAAATGGCAGCCCTCTAGCCTATGTAGTTTTGATTTTATTTAAGGTTAAAGTTAGCCATAATCTTACATCTGGCAACGTTATAGGCTAGGCCACCACCGGGCTGTTGTTAAAGTTTCATGGGCCGCGGCTCATACAGCATTACACCGAGACCACCGAAAGATAGATCTACTTGCGGT
>NC_089744.1:9455000-9482500 GCF_040412425.1 Macrobrachium rosenbergii
GCTCGACAGGATATCAATTTCGTTAGCTACAATCATAAATCGGTTACAATTTCTGTCAAAACTAAAAAGTATAAAATTAAATTTTTAAAAAATTAAAACACGCTTTTATTAAAATGCACTAAAAAGTAAAAAATTATTTTTTGAGACACCAGGATTTTCTTACATTTAATCATGTCTTCAAAAATAAAAGCGTGGGCCTCAAACATGGAAGGAAATGCCACAAGAAATTAAAAAAAATATATTTCTTTTCTTGTAGCATTTCCTTCCACGTTTGGGGCCCACACTTTTATTTTTGTAGACCTTATTAATTGTAAGAAAATCCTGGTGTCTCAAAAAATTATTTTTTACTTTTTCGTGCATTTTAATAAAAGCGTGTTTAAAGTTTTTTATCTTTATTTATTTATATCTCTCTCACGACTTTCAAAAGAATCCCTAACTAAACAAACACCTTGAGCACGACAACAAAAGATAACATCGTCATATCATTAAACGACTTTTTCCCTCTTCAGCAGGAGTTATTAAACTTCCCGATCCTCCCGTCGTATTTTTCGGCGCAAGAGATCGTTAAATCCAGAAGGCTGGGTCGACATTACCCAACCATCCTCTCCTGCTTGTCAATATCAGAGAGAGCTTCTTCAGGGGAACTCCACTTCAGGGAACGATAAGGTGGAACAGTTTATGAAGGTTTTCCCTCGCAAATAGTTTTCCTATTCGGCGGAAAAAGCTAGTTTCATTTTTTTGTATTCCTTCAGGGAGAATATTCCCGTTATATGATTGTAAGTATTTTATTTTTTTACCATTGATGAAACGGGGAGTGGTCTGGATTTAAGTAATAGACAGCATACCTTTCTCTATCTACCTTTCTCTACACACACACACACACACACACATATATATATATATATATATATATATATATATATATATATATATATATATATATATATATATATATATATATATATATATATATTTTTTTCTTACAGATTTCCGCTGCCATCGTCTCTTTGCTTTCTTAGCGTAGGGGTCAAAGTTCAGTGTTTTAAAGGGTGGGCACCCACGGAAGTGTGGAAGGGTACTTTTAAGGTGAGTCATTTGCATTGGGTCCAGGTAGGAACTGAAATTACTCACTAGGGAGTGCTTAACGCCAGGGAAACTGAACGTCCCAGATTTTAATCCCTTTTTTTCATCTACCTCCTACTGTGTGAGCATTGTACTGATTCTCGAATGCTCTTTACAGATACCAGCTGATGTCCCAGTTTTGAAGCAGATGGCGTCTGCCCTCAGGCCAATCCGACTGTGATATAGGGAGGTGAGGCAGGCCAATCGCTCTCAAGTTCTTTCTCAGTCTGCTTTACAGTCAGTAAGAAAAGTCTTGCTGTTCCTTAGCCTTGTCACATGCACGGCACTCTTTCTGTGAACTGGAAACCTTGGCGAACTGGAACTGGGACTGTGAACTGCAAACCACAAGCGACCACGTGAGTTCTAAAAGGAAGACACTGCAGATCATCCAGCCATTATTGCAAAGTGCACATTGCAAGGCAACCCACAGTACATCTGTTGATATTCGAGTGTTACCAGTTCTCTGCTCCTTATCCTGAATCTCTCATTTCATTTCATAATTTCTCTCCTCATTAAATACTCTTTGACATCCCATTACCCAGTGTTCAAGTGCTTCCCTGTACGAATTAATTTCGTGAATTAATCGTCCCTTGCTCGTAGTGCACCCTTAAGTTATTCCTCCTTTGTGCTTATAATTGCTACTGAGAGAACCCACATCTCCCCGAAGCTCTATCTGCGATTATTCTATTTCCAAACACGTGTTATATATTTCACCCTCGTTCCCGGACATCCATCTTGCCAGGAGAATTCTGCTCTTCGGCAGTAGATTGATCAACGTTGCAGTATTGCAAGAATCATATAAATGTGAATTCCTAAGGAATCACAATTGTATACCGAAGCCACTGGCTTTCCGTTGTGCTATAAATTTTATCATTAATTTCCTTATTGCAAGTGGAATCAGAAATTTGTTGCGCTGTTGATTTTATCATTAATTTTCTTTATTGAGAGTTGAATCAGTATTCTATTATTTGAAATGCCATAATTTATGTGTGCAATAAAGTGGAATCTTGTATTGATCAGAACTTTCAATTGGCGACCTACCATTACTCTTGTGTGGTTTTATCTCTTCGTGTGTCTGGTGGGGTTTTACGGCTGTCCACGATGAGTGTTATTCAAGGCTTATCTTAATTCTTTAATTAAAGTAACCAGCCGTGGCCAAACATGAATATATATATATATATATATATATATATATATATATATATATATATATATACTGTATATATATATATATATATATATATATATATATATATATATATATATATATATATATATATATATATATATATATATATATATATATCGTGCTTTGTGTGTGTGCTAAGAATCCAATATTAATTGAGTAATAAGAAGCTCTATTTGTGAGCTCTAAAATAAATTACCGCCAAATGTTCAGACTTTGTATTTAAATTGGCTCTTTTATATCTAACCTAAATGACTTTGTAACTCTATAAACTTTATTTACGTTAAAACAATAAAAAACGATTCCGCTTTAACAGCGAAGACTAAACAACCACACGAATGAGATTATTTTTAAACAAGTTTATTATTATTATTATTATTATTATTATTATTATTATTATTATTCAGAGGTTAAACCACAGTTCATATGGAACAAGCCCACAGGGGTCACTGACTTGAAATTCAAGCCTTCGAAAGAACATGGTGTTCATTTGAAAGAAGATACAGAAGATAAAAGGAAATGCAGGAAGAGGAGATCAGTTATTAGAAAAGGAAACAAAGATAAACGAATAAATGAGCAAATAAATATATAGAAATATAAATAAATCATTAAAATACAAGAGAAACTGACTTAGGATAGGAAAGTATTGGCATCTTCGCTTGAACTTTTGAGGTCCTCAGAGAGGCTGTTCCACAAGACCATGAGATGTTGTGCAAATCAGCTTTTGCGAAAGGCGATAAAAAGGACAGAAAGGGGAACAGATAAGCCGTCAAACAGATACACAGATAATATTTTACAAATCTATTTTGAATGTTATCTTCCCCGTCGAGACCTTATATTTTGTTGAAACAAAAGACACTCTCTCTCTCTCTCTCTCTCTCTCTCTCTCTCTCTCTCTCTCTCTCTCTCTCTTTCTCTCTTTGCTGTACGGGCGTATCATTATTACTTTATATAATATGGAGGCGGATGAACGCTGAGTTTAGACAAGAAACCATATAATTTGAATAAGGTTCAGTAAATACAGGTTCACGAATGCACCAGTTACAGGAACAATGAAAAAAATCCTTTTAAAAAGTGATCTCTCTCAAATATTCATGTCGACTGTGCAGCAGAATATACATACATACAATCACACACACACACAGGCACACACACACACACACACATATATATATATATATATATATATATATATATATATATATATATATATATATATATATATATATATATATATATATATATATATATATATATATATATTCCATATAGGAAAATGAAAGACGTAAATGGTTGGAACATGCCCAACACTCTTGTCCTTCAATGGATCTTTCTTGGAGCATTCAGTAAACACTCCAAGGAGAGGTCCATTGGAGGACGAAACTGTTGGGCATATTATAACCTTTTACACCTTTCATTTTCGTATGTGGAATGCAGCTGAATAATATGTCTTCGTGTGTAAGACGATTAACAGTATTGTACATACACACACACACACACACATATATATATATATATATATATATATATATATATATATATATATATATATATATATATATATATATATATATCACACATTTATATACAGGTGAAAAAATAGAAACAGGGTGTAGGTCCTGACCGGTTTTCGACTTTATTTCCAAGCCATTGACGAAGGACTGATACAGAGTGTGAGAAGTCACAAATATATATACTACAAGAACAGTACTGACGAACATACACAACCGTTAGAGGCTCCATATCTCAACTCAGGCCGGTGTCGAGGTAGGAGTGGCCTTTAAAACTCATTTGGCTAAAAATCACAATAGACTCTCAGGGGACATTGCTGATAAACAGACCATACCCCACCTCAGATCCACACACTGACAGGTGTCATGGAGGTGGAGTTTGGAAGCTCATTAACATTACTACCCTGTACTGTGTTTACAAATATGATAATCCTATTTTATACATCTCTACTGCCTACCTTAAAGTTTAAACAGTTTACAAATTTCTTTTGATATTAAAGGATCAAGTTTATACATCCCTTGACTGATATTCATATTATGGTTGTAACTTTCTTTTATGAAGCTAGATTCAATGATGTTCCTTTCCAGTGCATTATTAGAATATACAATCCTTTTGCCCCCTTCCCAGTTGATAGCATGATTGTTCTCACTAACATGTACAAATATACCACTGTTCCCTTGTGCATATCTCACACATTTCTTATGTTGTTCAATTCTTTTTCCAGTGCTTTCCTGGTTTGGCCAATATAAAAGTTGTCACAAGACTTACACGGAATTTTATATACACACCCTTTAATATTGTCTGGGAGTTCTTGATAAGTACATTTTCATTGTTGTATTGTTCTTAAATGCGACATTAACACCAAAATTCTTAAGAAGATGAGGATATCTTTCATACTATTATTGTAAGGCAGAACAAGCAAATTTTTTGTGTTGTAAGGTTCTTTCTGGTTTTGATACATAGTCTTTTTGCCGAGCTTCAAATGCACTGTTTAATACACTATCAGGATATTTCAATTTTTGCCTGCATTCCTAATCTTATCTATTTCATCATCAATATATTCAGGGCTACATACCCGTAATGCTCTTAAAAACATAGATGAAAACACTGACTTTTTAACCTTATTGCTTTGTCCAGAATAGAAATGCACATAGGAAGAAATATTAGTGGGTTTTCTATACACACTATATTTAAACCCACTACTATTTCTTGTAGGAGGACATCCAGAAACGTGAACACCATCATTTTCCATTTCCATCGTGAATTTAATTGATGGTACTAATTGATTTAACTTAGCAAAAAGTTTTTTACATCTTGGTTCCCTGGCCATACACAAATTATGTCTGTCAACATACCTAAACCATGTTACAAGTGGGATTATGTTGTTTAATATCTTCTTTCAAAAATTCCATATATAAGTTCTTAACACTGGGGATAGAGGGTTTCCCATAAATACCAAAATTTTGTGAGTAAAATTTACCATTAAATTCAAATTTACAATCTTTTACACATAATTTAATCAGTTCAATCAAAGTAGTTTAGAAAATGGGATATCCAGATGTGTGTTCTTAAGAATTTTGGTGTTAATGAAGATTTAAGAACAATACAACAATGAAAATGTAGGTTATCAAGAACTCCCAGACAATATTAAAGGGTGTGTATATAAAATTCCGCTACTGATCTTGGACAACTTTTATATTTGGGAAAGCACTGGAAAAAAGAATTGAACAACATAAGAAATGGTGAGATATGCACAAGGGAACAGTGGTATATTTGTACATGTTAGTGAGAACAATCATGCTATCAACTGGAAAGGGCAAAAGGATTGTATATTCTAATAATGTCACTGAATGGAACATCATTGAATCTAGCTTCATAAAAGAAAGTTACAACCATAATATGAATATCAGTTCAAGGGATGTATAAACTTGATCCTTTAATATCAAAAGAAATTTGTAAACTGTTTAAACTTTAAGGTAGGCAGTAGAGATCCATGAAAATAGGATTATCATATTTGTAAACACAGTACGAGGGTAGTAATGTTAATGAGCGTTAATCCAACCTGCCTCCATGACACCAGGGTCAGGTGTGGATCTGAGGTGGGGTATGGTCTGTTTATCAGCAATTCCCCTGAGAAAAATTGTGATTTTTAGCCAAATGAGTTTTAAAGGACTAGAAACCTCGACACCGGCCTGAAATCTGGAGGGTCTAACGGTTGTGATGTTGTCAGTACTGTTCTTTAGTATATTTATTTTGACTTCTACACTCTGTAGGTCAGTTCGTCAATGGCTTGAAATACGAAACCGGTGACCTACACCCGTTTCTTATTTTTCACCTGTGGTAATGTGTGATAAATGAATCTTGTACAAAAGTGATAATAATAATCATCATACAATATATATATATATTATATATATTTAATTATATATATATATATATATATATATATATATATATTTATATATATGTATATATATGTATATTTATCGAATATATATATATATATATATTATATATATATATATATATATATATATATATATATATATATATATATATATATAGAAATCATCAACACACAATCAAATGAACAGAAATAAATTTTGACTAAACTCAATCGAACCCAGGTCTCAGGTGATCAAGGGCGTTACCCACTGGGCCATACAAGTCTAAAAGAAGTTGGAACCTGAGAGCAACTGTAAGGAATTACCTGGGCAAGCTTAATCATACCAGCGAGTTTTCCCCAACTTCCTGACTCAGCAATGACCCAATAGACAACATTTCATTCATTATCCTTCTGAGTGAATAAGATAGTCATCAACACACAATCACGTGTGGAACAGAAATAAATTTCTGACTCACGTCGGGATCGAACCCAGGTCAATCAGGTGGAAAGTACGTTACCCACTGGGCCATACAAGTCTAAAAGAAGTTGGAACCTGAGAGCAACTGCACCCAAGGAATTACCTATGCTAACTGCTTGCATACCAGCGAGTTTGCCCCCAACTTGAGGGACTCAGCAATGACCCAATAGACAACATTTCATTCGAATTTATCCCTTCTGAGTGAATAAGATAGAAATCATCAACACAATCACGTGTGGAACAGAAATAAATTTCTGACTCACGTCGGGATCGAACCCAGGTCTCCCAGGTGGAAAGCAAGGCGTTACCCACTGGGCCATACAAGTCTAAAAGAAGTTGGAACCTGAGAGCAACTGCAAGGAATTACCTGGGCAAGCTAACTGCTTGCATACCAGCTCTATTTTCCCCAACTTCCCGACTCAGCAATGACCCAATAGACAACATTTCATTCGA
Source organism: Macrobrachium rosenbergii (assembly GCF_040412425.1). Lineage (NCBI taxonomy): Eukaryota > Metazoa > Arthropoda > Malacostraca > Decapoda > Palaemonidae > Macrobrachium > Macrobrachium rosenbergii. The sequence continues at coordinate 9,462,138 of NC_089744.1, forward strand.
ATTATCCCTTCTGAGTGAATAAGATAGAAATCATCAACACACAATCATGTGTGGAACAGAAATAAATTTCTGACTCACGTCGGGATCGAACCCAGGTCTCTCAGGTGGAAAGCAAGGGCGTTACCCACTGGGCCATACAAGTCTAAAAGAAGTTGGAACCTGAGAGCAACTGCACCCAAGGAATTACCTGGGCAAGCTTAATTTGCATACCAGTGAGTTTTCCCCAACTTCCCGACTCAGCAATGACCCAATAGACAACATTTCATTCTGAATTATCCCTTCTGAGTGAATAAGATAGAAATCATCAACACAATCACGTGGGAACAGAAATAAATTTCTGACTCACGAGGGATCCAACCCAGGTCTCTCAGGTGGAAAGCAAGGGCGTTGGCCCACTGGGCCATACAAGTCTAAAGAAGTTGGAACCTGAGAGCAACTGCACCCAAGGAATTACCTGGGCAAGCTAACTGCTTGCATACCAGCGAGTTTTCCCCAACTTCCAAGACTCAGCAATGACCCAATAGACAACATTTCATTCATGAATTATCCCTTCTGAGTGAATAAGATAGAAATCATCAACACACAATCACGTGTGGAACAGAAATAAATTTCTGACTCGTCTGGATCGAACCCAGGTCTCTCAGGTGGAAAGCAGGGCGTTACCCACTGGGCCATACAAGTCTAAAAGAAGTTGGAACCTGAGAGCAACTGCACCCAAGGAATTACCTGGGCAAGCTAACTGCTTGCATACCAGCGAGTTTTCCCCAACTTCCCGACTCAGCAATGACCCAATAGACAACATTTCATTCGAATTATCCCTTCTGAGTGAATAAGATAGAAATCATCAACACAATCACGTGTGGAACAGAAATAAATTTCTGACTCACGTCGGGATCGAACCCAGGTCTCTCAGGTGGAAAGCAAGGGCGTTACCCACTGGGCCATACAAGTCTAAAAGAAGTTGGAACCTGAGAGCAACTGCACCCAAGGAATTACCTGGGCAAGCTAACTGCTTGCATACCAGCGAGTTTTCCCCAACTTCAGTCACTCAGCAATGACCCAATAGACAACATTTCATTGAATTATCCCTTCTGAGTGAATAAGATAGAAATCATCAACACACAATCACGTGTGGAACAGAAATAAATTTCTGACTCACGTCGGGATCGAACCCAGGTCTCTCAGGTGGAAAGCAAGGGCGTTACCCACTGGGCCATACAAGTCTAAAACAGTTGGAACCTGAGAGCAACTGCACCCAAGGAATTACCTGGGCAAGCTAACTGCTTGCATACCAGCGAGTTTTCCCCAACTTCCCGACTCAGCAATGACCCAGGTAATTCCTGGGTCAAATGTCAGGAACATAGTAGTTGAATATGATGATTTTTGTATCAAGACAGGGGTTTTTGAGGGTGCTGAGTCGAATTTTGAGTGTCCCAGATTGATTAGAGATAAAGGTGTCAATATAGAGGTAATAAATAGATGATTTAATTTTGAACGCTACTGTAGATGATTAAAAATTTAGTTTTATAAGTGAATACCTTACATAAGGAGTTATTCATGATTATATTTTAATAATTTTAATCATGAGCGAGATCCTAAAATGGTTGGGATTTTTGAAGATATTCAATCCTAAGTGCAAGAACAAGAGAAGCAGGACGGAGTTGGTGAGCTGGCCCAATATGTCAATACTTAGGGCAAACTGATAGCTTGCTGCACCTGATCAGTGCCTGCGGGCAAGGAGATTGGGAGGGGTACCTCGCTGCTTTAGAGAATCAAATAAAATACTACATTGCCCATAACCTCCTCAATTATACAAGGTTGATGCCACTTCACATTGCCCAAATGAGTGTATTGCAGAAAGACGACCCACCAACATGGGAAGCCCTCAGGTCTGGAGAATTTGTTGTGAACAACTCTGAAATTCCATTCACAAGTTTGTTTGACAAGTATTGAGCAAGGAATAAAGGGTTTGAATAAACATGGAGGCATTGTTGAAGATGCCCTGGATAGGCTGCTTCATACCATACCTCACCTAGCTCAATTGTTAACCAGTTCTTGCTGAGTTTTCCTCACCACTCTCAGAACAACCAGATCAGAGGAACATTATTAACTTCAAGGAAATATCTCCCTGCATTCCAGCCACAATGCTCTAAAACTCAGAAACTCTTCGAAACTCTATTGTGATGGGAATCCCTATGTGACCGAAACACCTTTGAAGAGCACTGTTTTCTCTGCACTCATTCCTCCTAAAGCAAAACAGGACATCTTCAGCTATGCAAACTTAGGTCAAAAGCAGTATGAGGACTCTGCTGAACATCGTCTTCTAAAAACTTCCAAAATATCCATCTGGGACAAAATGGAAAAGCTGAAACTGAAGACATTTTCCAACTGAATGGACAAGACCTGAGTGTCAGTTGGTAACAAAGTTATCAAATTAAGGGAAGAGTGCCAACTGCTAGCATGGTTTCTGGTCATTTGGCAGTCTCGACTGGAGCTGGTTCCCAAGCTAGAAGCTACAGTTGGTGAGTACGAGATGGCTGTGGTACCATGGTCAATGTTTGCTGTGGATGGCTCCCTGCTCTTCTGCACTGACAAAGGGGCCTCATACATGTCACTGAAGGAGCAGCTAATGCTCCACCTGCAACAGGTTTGACCTCTAAAATGCAAGTTCCAACTGGAACTTTAGCGAACAATATGACACTTTTCGTTCAATCTCTCAACAGACTGGGCTTCTGCGCATGTTTGCCTCGTATCTGCCTTCTGAGATGCCCAGAGACTTATACTAAATTCGGGTGCACGTTTGCGAAATCAATTCAGTAAACTTCAACGCAAAATTTCTACTCGTGTAAATGAATTGGGGAATTCCATATTAGCAAGACCAAGTGTATCCCTAACTCCCAAACCGATTACTCATGGTATGATCAAATCTAGACATCCTGTTGTTATTAATTGTGGTTGCCAGATTCGGTGTTCATATCTATTCAGACTCCAAATTATCCAAAACACTTATGAGGGAATCAGTAGCACTTTCCCTTCTGTTAACACTTCATTTCACTGCCTAGCTAAGTCCTATAACCGAAGAGACATATTTCACTAACATGCAATAGCAGCAAACTCGTGTGTAAATGGCAACTCTTCGTCTGGTGGCAGATAAAACTTTGTACTCTTTCGGTCGCATGCAATTTACTCTGGTTAGTTATGAATTCCCTTTCAGGAATGATTCTATCAATGGTATGGCATGAAATGAAATACTTACGCTGTGTACCTTTCCGTCCGATTGTATGTGTATGGTGGCTCTTCATTCAAGAAATCAGGTTTGTCTCAACCTTGCAATATTCCTCTAGTGAATGCTAATCAGGACATTGCAAATGCAATCTTTTGCAATATTATACAATGTGCAAGACATATGCTAAGCCAGGTTGCCAAATGCTACATGTGAATGCGCGGTCTTGAGTTCATTTGCACAAAGAGGGAGGAAGGATGCATCTGACCATGCTTTCCACATACAGCAATATCATTCAATCAATCAATTGTACAGGTAATTATAAAAGAAAATCTCAAGATAATGACAGAATGTATTGACAATTAATTCAAGGTTGTGGAGGGTCGCTTGGGTCCTGGTACACTGCAGCAACGGGTGATACTTGAGAAAACACTTGATAACAATTACTTAAAAAGGGGACAAAACACAAGCAGAACGTGAGTCTGCACTACTGAAGGGGGTCTGACAAGATACGTGAATTACTTCTATGGGTGAGAGGACCTTCTTGGTGCTCGATGCAGGAAGATTCTACAAGAACATGCCTGTCTCAGCAGGCACGATGGGAGCATAAAATAGAGGGCAGAATCGATTCACAGCATCAGGTTTTTAATCTACAATGATACAGTCAAGAGGTTACCTGATTAATGGATCTTGGCACTGAGGAGATTCTTCTGAAGGCAGGGGATACCTCTCTCATAAATATTCACAAAAGATACTCATATAAAAGCACAATAATAACACTTCATCAATGCAAAATAATAATCAACAAAATGGTCACTAGTATCACCCCAGGCATGGAGAAGGAAGATATGATGAAAATTACTAATAGAAGAAGGAAAGGTGACCTGCAATCTCAACGTCTCACATTACCTTGCCCTCAACGACGTCTCCATGGGTTTCTGTCGACAGACTATGGAACTTGGAAGCGGGGGGGAGGCAACGCTATGACTAGCAGATGCTAGGTCAAGAGGTAAAGAGGGGTGAAGGAGAGAGGCTATCTGCCTCTCATCTGGTTCTCCTGGAATCGAGTCAGTCTCTGTCAGGCGTGGTTAGCGGCTCCCTTTTATGGGGTCTGACCCACGGGTCACAGGTGCATGATGGGCATTCAGGCCATGCAGTAACCACGTGGCATCGCACCTTAATTTCTGGCGCCAAGCCCTGTAAGGTACAGTCCATCCTAGCATCAACTTTCCACTCACTAATGGTGTCCTATGGCTATGCTGGTGGCTGTCAATCCGATAATCCCAACACCAGTGTACAGTGAGAGAGGAAGAGAGAGTGAGAATCACTGTTTCCAAGAAAAAGATTAAGATCCGAGGCAGGGGGCCAGGTATTAGATGAGAAATAGGGAACTCCAAATTTGGATCTAGTTGACCTGACAAACAAATTGTCAGTGCTCTTTGGCTGTTAATTTTATTCTAATTTGAGGCGAGTAGGCTGGTTTTGTATGAGATATGCAGGTGCAATCGTGCCGTCTGCATAATCTTGTAGCAATATTTATATATATACAATATATATATATATATATATATATATATATATATATATATATATATATATATATATATATATATATATATATATATATATATATATATATATATATATATATATATATATATATATATATATATATATATATATATATATATATATATATATATATATATATATATATATATATATATATATATATATATATATATATATATATATATATATATATATATATATATATATATATATATATATATATATAGAGATAGATATATAGAGAGAGAGAGAGAGAGAGGAATCTTAGCTAGATTCATCCGACACAATTTAATTTTTAACTTATGCTCGATTTGGAACGAGGTATTTTCATAGTTGAATTTTTTCAATTTTCAATTTATAACGCAGCAGGCTTACTATAATGAGTAATATATTATTTAAAGAGGCAACGACATTTACTGCTTAGTAGGAGACGTGTAATGTGAACGTTTATATGAATATGAATTTGTATTGACTGTTTACGTGCTATCTTTGCTCCAAAATTTTAATATTTTTTTCCAACACTTGATTTCGGAACAAGATTCTTTTCATTATTTTTCAAGGACATTTACTGATTTTAATCTACAATATATTTTCATTATTACTGAATTCAATCATTAATATAAATATGACAAGAAACTGCGCAAATTTTGTAAAAAATTATAAAGACTTTGCATTGGATTTGATGTCAGTCATTTTCTTGATTCTGAAGTAGTTCAAAAGGTCTGTTAAATTCTTTATTTCACTTCGAAATGGTGCCGTACAATGCTTACCTTTTTATGCTATTTGTCGCCCAGAATTAAAACATATTAAATCTATTAGTTATTTTATAGTAACGTTATAATCTAAACAGGTAAAAATATATTAACAGGTATATGGCGGTGTTCTCCCAATTACCCAAACTGCAGTGGCACTCGTCAGCTTTGAAGGGCTAGGATTATAATCATATACCCCCGGCTGTATTTGGAATCCGTAACGTTGTAAAATATTGATAAGGACAATGGGATATTTCTCTATTCTGAATTAATATGATTTGGCTTGAAACTGATGTAAATCGCAAGAGAAAAGTGTTTGTGTTTGTGACAGATATACCAAGAAAAGACCTCTTGGTTTGTTTACTGATTCTTTAGACAAACAGTCAAAATTCACTGTGAGATAGTTCCACTCTTCTGGAGTGGGGTGGGGGTAAGGAGGCGGGGGACGATAGGAGGGGGAGAAGGGGAAGGGAAGATAGGGGAAGGGGTTACTTTGTAAGGGGGTTCCCCTCGAAAGAGAGATAATTATCCTTCACGTAATGTGCAAATTAATTGTAATCTCATTCAGGGACTACAATTGTCTTTATGAGATTCGGAGCACAATTTTAAAATAAAATGTTTTTATACACAACACACACACATATATATATATATACATATATAGAGGTATAATCGTACATTTACACTGAGTCTCATCTTATTTATTTTCTATTGTGACACTGCATCAAAAGAAAATAAGTATACATTTTAATTTATTCCATAATAATAATAATAATAATAATAATAATAATAATAATAATAATAATAATAATAATAATAATAATAATAATAATAAGCTCTCCTCAAAGACACCCAAACTTTTCCACCCACGGAACAAAGCTTCCCCATTATAAAATATGGCCTCAAAGAATTTTTCCATTTTACTTTTCCCTCTCTCGACATTCTTTAGTATGTCTCACAAACTTCCTCCAGTACCCTTCTTATATATCAGTAATCGAATTGCTCCTTACGACGGAAATATGATTTAAGAGGAAATTGGTAAAGGGAAGGCTTCGGATAGCCTTTAAGGATTTCGAAGAGTGCCTCTCTTATTTTGGCTGAGGTGAGGGGAGGAGGTAGCTCAGTCTCTTCCTCTGTTGCAAAGTAGTTTGTGTCGTAACCTGAGAACTTACGAATTATGCATACACACATCATGTATATATATACATACATATATATATGTGTGTATATATATGTATATGTATTGTATATGTATGTGTATAAATATATACATATACATATATATAACATACCGAAACGCGCGTTCACACCACGCGCGCGCGCGCGCACACACACACCACACAAGCACACAGACACACACACATATATATACACACACACACATATATATATATATATATATATATATATATATATATATATATATATATATATATATATATATATATATATATATATATATATATATATATATATATATATATATATATGTGTGTGTGTGTGTGTGTGTTTGTATTCTAGTATAATACACTCTACATTTAAAATGTTATTCATCTGTATGTAACGTATTAGAGCCCCAACCTAAATATTTAGAGCATTAATTAAAATCAACGTTTTCCTAAACCTGAAGTATACCTTCTCGCAGCGTATGAAATATATAATCAAAAGACAAATTTAAGCAACGTAAAACACGACTTACTACTGTGATCTTTTTTTATTGCAAATATTATGAACGTTCTCGTGTTACCTGCAAGCCCCTTTTCGCCAGCACGCGTAAGAAGCTTTATTTCTCCCTATGTAACTGATGCTCTACAATATTTTTTATTCTCTTCACTCGTATTTTCAAATATTCTCCTTAACTCCGATGTTAATAAAAAATAAATAAATGACTCTAAAATAACTCTAAAATCCTTGGAAGTTCTGGAGATTTTATTGTTAGTGGTGAAACTGCATCCACCAAGATTAAATGGATAACAACACATTAATATATATATATATATATATATATATATATATATATATAGATATATATATATGTATATATATATATATCATATATGTATATATATATATATATATATATATATATATATATATATATATATATAATTTATATATATATATATATATATATATATATGAAATTTTTATCACACCTTATATATTTATATACAATCATGAAGTAAATTTTTATCACACCTTGATTTATATACAATCATGAAGTACAAACACGTTTATATCTTCAGGAATATCTCCGATGGGGAATTGTCATCGAAGGAGAATTTTTAAGTGATAAATGGATCGGTACTGCCGGGTCTCGATCCCTCGACACAGTACCTTCCAACGACTCCATTCGACGGTCAAAGGGATCATGACCCGGTGATACCGATCTATTTATACATCACTTAAAAATTCTCCTTCGGTGATAATTCCCCATCGGGGATATTCCTGAAGTAGCGTGGATTGATATTTTGTAGTTTCATGACTAATATATATATGCATATATATATATATATATATATATATATATATATATATATATATATATATATATATATATATATATATATATATATATATATATATATATATATATATATATACATACATATAATGTTCCACAGCCCTCTTAACAATTTTGAATTTTGAAAAAATTATAAAAGCTCTGACTTTTGAGAGCAAAAATATATAAAAGATTCGAAGGCCTCTGACATGAAATAATAACTGCACATGAGACAAATACCACAAAATATATGTAAATATATTTACATATTTTTCGTAACTAAAGTATTTCGATAAGATGTAGTCAGCATCTCTCTCTCTCTCTCTCTCTCTCTCTCTCTCTCTCTCTCTCTCTCTCTCTCTCTCTCTCTCTCTTTCCAAAAGTGAGAGTTTATAGGGTTTCGTGAGATATATTGGCTTTGCAAATTTGACAGAACTCGCAGCAGGAAACAAAGTTGAAAGCTGTGACTCCCTTCGCTGCATGTTCCTCATATTTTCATCCCAGTTTATCCCCGTGACTCTTTTCGCCTCTGTTTGCATATCGAGTAGGTCGACCTGACACCCGGTCAGGTTACCTTTTCGGAAAATGGACCGTTACGGAATAACAGATTTCAATGGTTCCCATTTCTGAACTGATTTACTACTATTCCATGCGTTTTGAAACCGCTTCTGAATGTTTAACGTTTGTTGAAAAATTCATTCTGCTCGTCGAACTTGAGACATTTTTCTAAATGTATATAGAAAATAAGAATTATATATATTTTATATATATATATATATATATATATATATGTATATGTATATATATATATATATATATATATATATATATATATATATATATATATATATATATACATACATGTACGTATGTATGTATCAACCGCCACAGTAGGTGGCGGCTAGCAAAGCCCAGCACCCAGATTACACAAAAACCCCGACTTTGGCCCTTGCTAAAACTCTGGAAGTATTTAACCCATCGAGATAAAACTTTGGCTTTAGAGGTTTCCCACTGAGGTATCTAATTGTGCCAAATTTTATCGAAATCCGCTCAGCCGTTCCGGAGATCTAGATATCGATTTTTGGCGTTCAGGGGATGTGGTAGAAGGTGGGTGGGTGAGGGACCTAACATATCTGTGGTGCAATAACGGTGAAAGATACAGCCGTGATACTTAGCTTTTGTGAAAGCTCCTATTCTGAAGGGGTGCCTTCCGGTGTTTGGTTTTTGAAATAACGAAATTTTAAAGTTACAGTATGCCATTCAAATGAGCCACCAAATTTCAAATTTCTTGATGCTCAGGCACGGACTGCTCACAACATTGTAAGAGACGCTGTTTTCTTAATGTGTGTGAATAGCAAGTGGTGTTAGGAAAAGCTGGCTGGCTTACTGCCAATTATCTTAATTAAAAATTATCACACACGTTGAATTTGCCTACGCGGTTTTGGTTTTCGAGATGGTTGACCTACCCTAAATAAAGAGCCTGAGCAATTAGAATGTTTTCACACACGTATATATATATATATATATATATATATATATGTATATATATATATATATATTATATATATATGTATATATATATATATTATATATATATATATATATATATATATATATATATATATATATATATATATATATATATATATATATATATATATATATATATATATATATATATGCTTAAAAATCACAGTAGATGCACTTGACTTCAGTGTATAAGCGAATCCCACAGGAAAATGACAGGCAGAAGTTCAGTACCAAGCGCTTTCACGTTTATTAACGCATCGTCGGGCCACAAATGAGACACAAATATGAAGAAGGTTACAAAGTAAACAAATAGAACAAGAAATACCAGATGGAATTTCTCGTTAAGCTAAATAATTTAGTCCCTTCCATAAAATTTACTGTAGAGGAAGAAAGAAATTTTAATTTGAATTTTCTTGATGTAACTGTCCATAGACATGATAGAAATTTCACCTTTTCAGTCTTTCGAAAATCAACTAACATTGCCTCTTTTGTTCATTATTATTCCAATCACCATCAAAATGTTAAATTCTCTGTTTTTTCTGGAATGTTCTTAAGGGCTTTACGTGTTTGTAGCCCGCAGTTCATTGATGCTGAGATCAAAACTATTTATGATATTGCTTTGAAACTTAAATACCCAAGGACCTTTGGAGATGTAGCATGGAAAAGAGCCAGGAAAACATTTTATTTAACTAATAACAAACTTGAATTCAGTAAGCATAATATTCTCAAATTACCGTATGACGAAAGGTTTTTACAAATTCCTAGAATTTTAAAGCTTTTCAACATAAATGTTGTTTTCAGTAATTTTAATGTTAAGAGTTTAGTGATAAAAAATTCTCCTAAAGATGTTTCTGGCTGCATCTATGAAATTCCTTGTAAAAAATATGATAAAATATATTATGGACAAACTGGAAAACCACTTTCACAAAGAATCAAACAACACCAATATTCAGTGAGAATTGGCCCAATATCGAATGCATTATTCGTACATATGAGAGATTTAGATCATCCTATTAACTGGAGTAAAGGAAGACCTTTAGTAACGTGCAATGACACAGTTAAAAGGAATATCATCGAATCTTGTTTTATTAAGTGAAATAATGAAAGTGTTCTAAATTTAAGTCTTGGTTTATTTAAACTTGATGCTTTACTAATTAAAAAAGTTGTTGATAAATATAAGCAAAATTAATATTAATTTTTATACGTTACTGCAATTTGAATGGGTAATATTCCGTTTTCCTTATGGTTAAGTATATATTTAGATTAGTTTGTGAACGCGTGATCCCGGATTTGCCGTGGATTAACCTTTTCTTTTTAACCCATGGCAATTAACCATCTGGTATTCAAGGTTATACATGTTTTTGGATTTTGTAAGCCTAAACTTTAGTATGTCATTTTGTTTGGTCTTAGGTTCAGTTTGTGACAGCTCGATCCCGGATTATCCTGGATTAACTTTCTGTTTATTACCCTTTGACAATTGACCATCTGGTATTTCTTGTTCTATTTGTTTACTTTGTAACCTTCTTCATATTTGTGTCTCATTTGTGCCACGACGATGCGTCAATAAACGTGAAAGCGCTTGGTACTACTGAACTTCTGCCTGTCTTTTTCCTGTGGGATTCGCTTATATATATATATATATATATATATATATATATATATATATATATATATATATATATATATATATGTATGTATGTATATATATATATATATATATATATATATATATATATATATATATATATATATTATATATATATATATATATATTGTATAATTATGCAGCAAACGAGTTGAGCTGACCATAATCACGGAGAAGCCACAAAGGTCTAAGAAAACTTTATCTAAAACCAAAATAGTCCCCATTCCTTTGTTACCACTTTTTCTCGATCTAGGGCGTTGCCACCGCAAAAAAAAGAGACTGAAATCACGGGCAAATAAATTATGATATATATACACAAAATGGGTAGTAAAACCTAATCGCAGGAGATAGATATGGAGATCAGGGGATACAAAGGTATGGGTATGCGTAGGGCTTTACTCCGCAACCTGGTAAATTATGATGAAAGCGAAAAGTAGAATTAAGAGTCTTTTCTCAATCAGTATAGAAAGCCAGTGCTATGATAATACGCAAAATGCTAACCATACCTTAAGAGATAGATGCTGGCACTTCTTCAAGCAATACAATTTGAAGACATATAGCAAATGCATCAACTCAGAAGCGCGGATTTATTTTTGTTTTTTCTTCTTTATCGTCGACAATAACACGGGCGAGCTCATTCCGATTGTTGCTGTTGCGGAGACTAGAGTAATGTTCAACTAAAACCTGGGCCAGGTCAGTGTTGGGTGTTACTGGTATCAGGCGCTCTTGCTTAAATTTCACATCATCAGGTGGTTCGTCCAGACCGAAGCCTTTTCAACATGCGATTATAATGGCACTCGCTTTCTATACTGATTGAGAAAAGACTCCTTCCTCTATTTTTCGCTTTCATCATGATTTATCAGGTTGAGGAGTAAAGTCCTACGCCCTGCCCCTTCCTTTGAATCCCCTGACCTCCATATCTGTCTCTTGTGGCTTTGGGCAAAGAGTAGGGATAACCAAGCAAACTTCCAACCGTGGTAGTTGAGCAAACTCACCGGTAGTGCCTGGTGTCGTGAATCCTGGCACGGAGCGACGATGCGGCCCGTTACAAGAAAAATACCTAATGAGTATATGTACACATACACACATTATATACATACAATATATCAGTATATATATATATATATATATATATATATATATATATATATATATATATATATATATTCACTTGTATATACGCAGACATGCACATGTCATATATGCATGTTAATGCCTAAATACATGCGCGCACACACACACACACACACACACACACACATATACATACATATATATATATATATATATATATATATATATATATATATATATATATATATATATATATATATATATATTTATATGGTATTTATTCACAAGGCTTCCCAATACTTATTTTATACAACACTGTTTACATAGGCTAAAATTTTATGCGCTCTGTTCATAATGTTTTACACATCAACGATTAATACCGTGAACGCGGCTGTATTTTTTTTTTATTATATCGTGCATGGGCCCGGCTACCAATCATTTGGTACTGCCCAACAAGACAACAATTCAACTCACCTACAAGCAAGTGTGGACATGACGCTTATGCCAAGGGAGATGGAGCCGGTTGAAGGACCAACGCAGCCGGGCGATAACCGATCATGTGGACAAGGCCTTCAATGCCATAGATAAGATGATAGACTGTAGATCAAAGGCCAAGTCCTGGGACCTATGAAGTAATTCAGCCCTGGAAGAGAAACTGACAGTCCGTAAGAAGTATAAAGAGGGCGGAAAGTCAAATTGAATATGAACGGAGGCACAGTAAAATAAATGAGAGAGGTTGTAGATAGGGGCCGAAGGGACGCTGAAAAGAACTAACCCCCTACAGGGCCTAGATGCTACGATGTCACACTGGTCCCTACCAGAAGGTTTTCATTCACTAAACTATAAACACAAACCATCATTCCCAAGTGTCAGGCACAATCACGTACAGTATATTGCTGTTCACTCATTTACAGCTTTGTGCTTGCTGAATTGTTATAAAGAATTTAGGCTAAGGCCACGCGTTGGCATCTATGAGGTCATTCAGCGGTGAAACGGAAATTGACAGCGAGTCTGCCTTCCTCAGCATAAGCAATTTCTCAACTCTCCCGTAGGTAGGTAGTACCGTCAGTGCACCCCACATGGTGCACTGAAGGCACTACTTAAGGTTCTTTGCAGCGTCACTTCGGCTCTTTGCTGAGACCTCTTTCATTCCTTTTTCTCTACCTCCCTTCATATTCTCTTTCTTCCATCTGACTTTTTAGCTTCTTTAACGTTAAATTGTTTCACAGTGCAGTTGCATGGTTTTCCTCATGTTACATTTTTCAGACCTTCCTGTCAATTTCCCTTTCAGCGCTGAGTGACCTCACAGGTCCCAGCGCTTGGCTTTTGGCTAAATTCTATATTCCAATTCCAAAACTAACTTTTTTCTCCTTCCGACTTTTCCCCTCAAAGAACGTTCAGTTATGATGATGCTCGCTTAGCAAATCTATTGGCCTTTATAGTACGACCCATATTAAACGACGGCAAGAATTGCGTAAAAACCGACTTAGCAGCATCCCGAGATGTGTCTTCGTAAAGAACCCCATTGTTCTTGAGCAACCATCTTATTAAAAACCGTATTTAGAATTCATTTGTAAAATATGGCGCCTATGTACCAATAAGTTCTTTTTAACCTGCATTTTACTTCATTCACTAACTTACAAATTCATTCAGTAGTTTGCAATTTTCATTTCCGTAATAAGCAGAAACGATAGCAATTAAAGAGACCCATTAACACAAATACTATTTTATATGATACATCCACATGAAGAATTCCATATCTAACGGCAGTCATGTTAAAATCCTCCAAATGTCTTTGATTACTAATTCCGACTATTTTGCTCATCTATTCTGTGTCAAATTCACAAACTTACCAAGCCAATAGTATCCGTTAATAGTTACTAACCTAAACAACCAGTCCTGAGAATTATTAGTCTTTAAATTGGTTTCATGGATAAAATAGAATAGAATTAGAATATAGCATTTAAGCCAAGGCCAAGCGCTGAGATATATTTCAGAATTTTTTTTATGTATAAAAATCTTTTCACCTGCGTTAAATCCTATATTTAGCCACATAGCTTAGGACCCTTGTCCATGGAAGTGTAACTGACCATCACAATATGAAATTTTCATACCAGTAAATGGAAATAATTTCTTGTACTAGTTCCATGAAAAAAAAAAATGAGTTTTGACTTCTAATTACACATTGTTCTTTAGTAAAAATACGTAATTTACAGGTTTTTTTTGCTCCCAATACATTTACCGGCGCTCTTGGTGCTGTACATTTACATAGTAATCGTTAGTGTGGAGTCAAATTTCAGCTCGTTGTTCCACAAATTAGCTAAGGGCATTTGAGTCGTCACAACCAATACCCAAACCACATTTCCACCATAAGGCTTGAACAAATGGTTTTCAACAATTCCATGAGGGTGGTTTACATTCATATGCTTGCGCTTGAAATAGGCTTTTCACATGTATATTCACTCACACGTGAATACTGTTAAACAGCCCAGTATATATTTCTATATAAAGTGGTTTTTACCTTCAACATCTGTAATTATTGCCTCTGTTCATAAACTTGTTGCCTGTTTTCATAGGGTAATAAACTCATTGCCTGTACTCATGAGTAACAAACTTATTGCCTATGTTCATTGGGTAACGAACGCATTGCCTGAATTCATAGTAACAATCTATGCTTGTGTTCATAGAGTAACATCCAAACTCAGTGTTAGCGGATAGCATCATAAATACACTGCTTATGCTGAGCAACCTAGTAGTATCAAAACTAACCCAGCCAACATACCTGACAAACTAAACTTGACTACAAGTCACTCAAAGTAAACAGATATTCCAATCATTCTGTGCAAAAAATATCCATGACTTAAAATTTCCAAAATTTCAGCTAAACAAATTGCTTTCGTGCTGTCTGTTAACAGGAACTGAAAGTCCCTAGCTATGAGTTACTGACAAATTCATAAAATTAATTACGTCTGCTGGCAGCAGAAATCCGAACATTACTTCGGACTATCTGTCTAGGGAAAATTTTGTATGGTTTTGAGATTTCCAAGAGATTAGCTATTGGGTAAGCAAGCCCTGTTATCGTTAATGACCCGTGCATTTAGGGAGCTTCCTATAACCCCTATAACCAGAAATTTTCGATTGTGAGAAAGGAAATACCAAGTTCGAATCCTCGAGTCCTCTGAAATTTCTATTAAGTCTAACGTCAACTTTACGCTTAAAAATTAAATTCGGGCAAAACCTGTATGAACACTGGTCAAAACTTGGCTGACTTAACCTAACCACAAACTTAATCCATTTTCAGGAAGATAAAATTCTAAAGCAAAGCATATCACGACGCCAGGCCTTGTACATAAATTTAATTTGTTCTAATGCTGAATATTGCCGTTTGATGGCATAAGCATTCTTAATTTCCTCAAACCTTAGGGAAGCTTCTGTAAATTTAGCTGAGTCGAGGCAGCCAAGCATATTTAAACACCTAATACCTATCTGAACTTTCAAGAAAAATAAGCAATAGATCAAGTCTATACATACCACCTGAAGAAAGTTTGATTAGTTGGCTTGTTCAAAACCACCCAAGAACTGCATAGTAGGTCATACAATCTACTATACATGGGTGCTCCCCCACCCCCCCAGGGGCGCCGCTCCTAAAGGGGTGGAGGATAAGGTGAAGTTGTTCAAGAACAGAATATACAAATTAAAACAGTAAATTTATTACAAAAATTAATAAAGTAAATTTAAGACAGTTTAAAATAGTAAATTTATTAAAAAAAAACTTTTGACAAATTAAAGCAATTTTACGACAAATTAAAAAAGAATCTACTACAAAATTTAAAAAGTAAATTTATTAACAAATTTACAAAAGTAGAAAAATAAAAAATTAAAACTTTTGACAAATTAGAAAAGTAATTTTACAACAAATTAAGAAAGTAAATGTATTAAAAAATTTAAAAGGTAAATGTATTACAAATGTAAAAGGTAAATGTATTACAAAAATTTAAAAAGTAAATGTATTGCAAAAGTTTAAAATAAATTGATTACAAAAATTTAAGTAAATTTATTACGAAAATTTACAAAGTAAATTAAGACAAATTAAAAAATTAAATTTATTACAAAAATTAGAGTAAATCTACGACAAAAATTATGACAAAAATTGAGAAAACTGTTGCGAAAGAGCAGCTTTATCATGTGTGAATCTTTACCGTTAGAACAGAAACTCAAAGACAAACTAGTACCAAAAACATCCTGGAAAAGACAAAGCTTTAGAGATGTGCGTAACTTACTCTAAATCTTGTAAATTTTGGGCGTTTACTCACGTCAGATTATGGGTAAACGCCCACAAATAGTTATAATGACTGCCAAAGATTTGTATGAGACTAAACACGCTGCAAGATTTAAGAATCCCCAAAACAAATATACAATATTAGCAATAATACAGTCGAATTCCAGTGTTATGTTTTAGAATTCCGGGGTTTATCATAACTTGACTACAATCGATCGAAATCTCAAGCGGGCCAACTGTAGTTTAGTCGCGTGATAAACGTTTTTTTTTCGTAAAAGCTTCACAACAGGACCAATTACGCTACGATAAACTAAGTAGGAATTGAATACGCCACTCCTAAGGAAAATATGATTACTTAGCAAACTCCTGTTAAACGTCTGCCAACCAGAACGACGTTACAACCACAGGTCCAAAGGTTCAAATGTCCGAACTCGAACGATGTTGTCATTTGCCAAGGACTCTCAAGTCTTAGTAAGTGTCTTGCTTCTTGGAATATGACCCAATGCGATCTATGGATATCCTTGAAATCGCTAATTTTGTAAGTATTATTTTTATTTCTTACTCCCTTCTTTTACTTGACTTTCATGGAAGTTTAAAATACAGCGCATGATGAATAGATTTTCCTGAACGTAACTCGTAATTTCTTTACGGGGTCACGAAATATTTTGTAACAAGATTTTCGCATATTTCTTTTCATCACTTTGATGAAATAACTTTTAATTCGCGTGGATATTTTGTCATAACGATATATAAATGAAATATTCTATATATACGTGTATACATACACACGTATATATGTGTGTGTATGTACAGTATGTATGCGTGTGTGTATGTCTATATATATGTATACACACATATATATATGCGTGTGTGTATGTATGTATGTGTGTATATGATTCGCAATCAAGTACAAATGATAATTTTTAATTAAAATAACTGACAGTAAGTCAGCCACCTTCTCCTAACACCACTTGCTACTCATACACATTAAGAAAACAGCGTCTCTTATAATGTTGTGAGCAGTCTGTTCCTGAGCATCAGGAAATTTGAATTTTGGTGGTTAATTTGAATGGCATATTGTAACTTTAAAATTCATTATTTCACAAAACAAACCCCGAAAGGTATCCCTCCAGAATACGAGCTTTGAGAAAAACTAAGTATGCTTCTTTAAAACATTTCAGTACAATTAAACAGCTCACACCAAACCTTCTTCCATGTTTTTATATTTCTAAAAATAAATTATTAGTTTCTCTTCAATAGGATTGAGTGCAAAAAATTGTCAATTACGAACATAAATTATACCTCAGATACAAATATTAAATGACGAATGCCTTGCACAAATCTCACAAATGAGTCAAATTACGAAATATTTTGTAAAGAATAGAACACGTGATGCTTTGCAAGTTTATAAGTCACAGAAACAAACCATGGTACATATTTTGTCAAATTTTAAATGAGACGTAACATTAAATTAGTATCTACTGTATATCAGGTCTACACCAGTAATGCATTTTTCTGTATCACTGTCTAAGGCATTTTTACAATCTATATTAAAAGGATTTCAGTTTATACATCAAGGAAATAACGCAAACAAGTTAAATAGTATAAGGTCTCAGCTAATACACGTTTTGGGAGGAAGTATGCACACTTTTCTTCCCTCAGGTAATTCCAAATAACGACAGAATGTGCCTTGTTACTGTTGTTTCAGAGAGAATCGTAAAATTTAAGGTACACGGACAAATACTGGGAAAGTTTCAGCCATTTGGCGCTTACGACGGGAAAAGTAGAGAGTTGGAAATGTCTGACGCCGAGATAAAGAGAGATATGGAATAAATGAGGTGAAGTAAAACGATTTAAAGGTGAAACAGGGAGAGTTCCCCACAGTTGCACTATGAACTAAAAGTTAGAAAGGCTGGGCAGCAAGACTGAAAAAAGTTCAGTATACCTTAGTTTAACCAGACCACTGAGCTGATTAACAGCTCTCCTAGGGCTGGCCCGAAGGATTAGACTTATTTTATGTGGCTAAGGCAACTGGTTACCTAGCAACGGGACCTACAGCTTATTGTGGAATCCGAACCACATTATACCGAGAAATGAATTTCTATCACCAGGAATAAATTCCTCTAATTCTTCATTGGCCAGTCGACGACTCGAACGCGGGCCCAGCAGAGTGCTAGCCGAGAACTATACCGACCCGTTCAACGAGCAAGACTGAAGGAAGAGGAAATGGCTAAAAAGTGAGTGCACCTAGGGGCCGAAGGGAAGCTGCAGACGCTTTGGCACTACCTACAGCTCACTATGTATGGTGTACTGACAGCAAGGCTCTTGCTCCTATATTTTCCCGGAGATGAAATTAAAACTTTCGGAAGAGAAGAAAAAACTGGTCAATAGGAAATGGATAAAATCACACGCAAGGTAAAACCTCTTTGAACCTTGAGGTAACCACAGTAAGGGAAATTGGTTTACAGAACTGAGCCCCTGTAGACTCAGAGACCAGAAGGAAAAAGAAAAAATACCTTAGCAAAAGAAAATCCGGTTAGAGGAAATGGAAGACTAGGAACGAAAAATGTAACATTTTTCGTACGAGAAAAAGTTTACAGTGGGGTTTTTACAGATTTAGGCTTAAGGTAGATTTTGCTCGGTGCGATTATCGCTCAACGATGATCGTTCGTGGATTAACGATGATCGTCAAACGATATTTAGAACACTAATTTGCTTGTTTTTTAATCGGGCTGTTTTGCTTTGAACGATTGACGGTAGACCGATCATTATTTTTAGCACTAATTTGCTTGTTTTTTTTAATTCGTAGACCGATCATCGTTTTCGTTGAGATGATCGGTCTACCATCAATCGTTCAAAGCAAACGATTGACGGTCTAAAAATCGTTTGACGATCATCGTTAAATCCATGAACGATCATCGTTGAGCGATAATTGCACCGAGCAAACCTACCTTTAGGCTGAAGATATAAGGAAAGACAGCTTTAGCTGCGTTTATGGGTAGAGCATCGCCAGTAATGAAGCCTACATTAAATGAAATTGTATAAAAAGAAATAATTTAGTGACCCACCTCCTTACATTTAAGTACTAGCTATTGCAAGACAAATAGCAGCTGATCCTGGACTTGGTAGGAGACGATCTAGTAGGTTTAAGGAAACATTTCAGTTACAGAGAAAGAGAGGTCATTTAGTGACAGGGAAAAGCAAATGCTAAAGTACCTACCACCGATGGGAAAAGTAAGGGATTTCCTAATTTGTGTCAATGCAGTTGCCTCAGCCGCATTGTTTGTATTGCTAAGTATAAAAGTAACATAAAAGAATACTTATTCTCGAATTGGTGCACTGTAATAACATCCATTCAGTTCATTGCTTACATGACTGTTATTTGTAGTCTCACAGTCGAAATGAGCTTTTTATGGGTGGCTCATGGGTGCATTCACTAATTCGTTGAATAGATATCCATTAGGAGTTAGATTATCTAAACGTTTTGTTTAACAACACCAATTACACTGTTGCGATCACCTGCAGTTAAACACGTGTCGATGCAATGAAAAATATGCCACCCATTGAATTTCTATAGATCTGTTTGCTCATGCGTTTTAAGTTCCTCATTGGATGGGTCGATATCGTACTCGGCTAGCACTCTCCTAGGCCCACGTTCGAATCTCCAGCCGGCCAATGAAGAATCAGAGGAATTTATTTCTGGTGATAGAAATTCATTTCTCGCTATAATGTGGTTCGGATTCCACAATAACCTGTAGGTCCCGTTGCTAGGTAACCAACTGGTT
>NC_089744.1:9485000-9487500 GCF_040412425.1 Macrobrachium rosenbergii
CAAAGTAGTCTTGGGGCAGAGCGTTAAGACAAGTGACCGAAGTTAACCCCATATCGCTAGACTGGGCTCAACCAGGAGCACAAACAGACGCCCAGAGTTTTCTCTGGGCATGCTTTGTTCTCCCACCCTTTGTCTCCATCACATGGGGGTGATTGTTACTCCAAATGGACCAAGGAATCTTAATGCAACTGATCACTGCATTATTTAACCCGGCGGTAAGTCGGATTGTGACAATTTCTCCCAGTTTTCTTTCCCTTCAACTGAATCTCTCATTTTCCTTGTTCAAATTTTCACCTCTTAAGCAGTCCCTACTAAGAACCCCTTGTAAAGCATATCCCACTTATGAAGTCATATATTAAGTGCATTCATTCTTAGCCACGTAAAAATAAATCTAATCCTTCGGGACAGCCCTAGGAGAGCTGTTAATCAGCTCAGTGGTCTGGTTAAACTGAGATATACTTAGCTTAGTTGTCTAGTGAAATCACATAACTTATGCTCCATGTGTTAAAAGTACTATTCTTGATATAAGATTCATCCCTTGTGATTAATTAATGACGAGTAAGAGCTTCTTTAGCGCAAGATTGTTATCTGGATACTTATTTTCCAGACGTGTGTACCTTGAGCTTGGACATTCCCTCTTGCTTGGAGAAGAATCCGCATCGTCAATGAAAAAAGCCACAGTTTAACGTCCACTGTTTTCAACTGCTTCATAACAACGTTTGATGAGGCTTATTAAATCTGTTGCGATCGTTACATTTAGCACTGAGGTATCTGTCCTGATTAGGACTAATATTTTGGGCTGATGTTAGCTCCTGTAAATAATCCATTTCCTCTTGTTTTACTTTTGCTGAAACTAGTTTTCCAGTAAGTTTACTTAATTAATCCATATGGTTGTGTAATAAACTTCTATTTTGTAATACTAGTTTTCAGCTGGCGACCTAATCCAATCCATTATCTGTCCTTTACAGCTTTATTTGACCTTAATGGGCAGAATCACGTGGCTCTTAGGAAAAGCAAGGCGATATAACTCCAATGAACTAATTATTAAAGTAAATAACTGACTGACCCACTTAATAATATATATATAATATATATATATATATATATATATATATATATATATATATATATATATATATATATATGTGTGTGTGTGTGTGTGTGTGTGTGTATGTATATATTTATATATAAACATTTATACTTATTAATTTATATATACATACATGTGTATATATATAAATATATATATAATATATATAATTATATAAACAATATATATATATATATATATATATATATGATTATATATTTGTATATACATATATATTGCGACGAAGGAAAATTCTTTTCAAGCAACCTCACCTGTTTTTACATCCGTAACATAAGAGAAAAAGAAATAAAATTCATTTCAATTGTTTTAATTACTAGAACTGGGGGTTTTCATTCGCCCCAATGTCAACTCTCTCCTTCATTCCCAATATGGTTAAGCCTTTAACCCTTCTCTCTGTTCAAAGTGACTGCCTAAGGCCTTGTTTCCAGGTGATCTTTGAGGATGCCTTCCTCGACGGCATCAGACAACAGGCAAGGGAGGAGCCAGAAAAGAGAAAGCTGGCACCATGCCACTCGGGAATAGTGACCTCTCCGCGAGGTCTAACTGAATGCCCACCTGCTTGCTATAGATATGAGGAAGAGATTGACCTTTGCGCCATCTGTCTGGATGCTCAGGTGTAACCCCCCCCCCACCCCGCTGGTTAGAAATAAATGATGCAACAGCAGTCGAGAGAGAGAAGCGCTCAACTCCACCGAGGACAGATGTCCTTACCTTTGCTTGTCCCTTATTGTACCCTCCACGTTTTCGACCCCAAGGTTCGAACCAGTATACTTTTGTCGTGGCATCCCCTTACCCTTAATTCCCTCCTCCAGCGTTGGTGACCTATTGAACGAGGACATTGTCATCTTGACGAAGGTATGGTACTGGGAATAAGGTTTCCTAGTCAGTCACGCTACTGTTATTTCTCTGTCTGATTTACTTTCTATTTCCATTGTGCGATCACCTTCAGTACTGTGTTGAATCATCAAGTGTTAACTTCATTATGCATTTAGTGTTGAACTGAGTTATTTGGCACCATTTGTGCAGTCCCTCAGTTCCCTTTGAGCGTCTTATTATTTTTGCAAGTAACTGTCTTGCATATCTTGCAGATTGGCCCTGGCTGTGGAACCACTTGGCTCTATCCCATGTGCGGTGGCCTTATGCACCCCTTAATCTACCCCTCTGCAATGCTCGTGTTGTGAAGACATCATCAGCGTAGAATATTTCTCCTGTTTAGGATTCATTCATTTAGCAGGCCCTTATTATTACCTGCCCAGTAATTCGTCATTCTTTTGATCTGTGTTTATTACGTAAATATAATTAATTAAGAGAACCCTTGAGTTTACGTAATCTTCTCTCACATGAAGAAGACCCTAAGCCACAGTATTTCCCCTGATTTATTTGTCTACG
>NC_089744.1:9492500-9527500 GCF_040412425.1 Macrobrachium rosenbergii
ATCTTCGGCACACTCGAGTTTTCTGTACAGCCGCTGCAGCATATAATCAAGGCCACCGAAAACAGATCTTTCTTTCGGTGGTCTCGATATAATGCTGTATGAGCCGCGGCCCGTGAAGCTTTAACCACGGCCCGGTTGTGGCCTATCCTATATCGTTGCCAGAAGCACGATTATAGCTAACTTTATCCTTAAATAGAGTTAAAACCTTTGAGGCTAGAGGGCTGCAATTTGGCGATGTTTGATGATTGGAGGGTGGATGATTAACATACCAATTTGCAGCCATCTAGCCCCAGTAGTTTTTAAGACCTGAGGGCGGACAGAATAAAGTGCGGACTGACAGACAAAGCCGGCACAATAGTTTTCTTCTACAGAAAACTAAAAAGCTCAGTATCGTAGGGGAAAAATAAAGTTTATTGTTTCTTACAAAGGATCGTACGGGAAAAATCACGTTTATGATTTCTTAATAAAGGATAGTATGGAAAAAAAACGTTTATTGTTTTTCCTAACAAAGGATCGTACCGGAATAAATAACATTTATTTTATTAACAAAGGATCGTAAAGGAAAAATAAAGTTTACTGTTTCTTAACAAAGGATCATCATGGAAAGAAAAACGTTTATTGTTTTTTGACAAAAGGTCGTAAAGGAAAAATAAAGAGAGAGAGAGAGAGAGAGAGAGAGAGAGAGAGAGAGAGAGAGAGAGAGAGAGAGAGAGAGAGAGAGAGCCTTTTAACTTCATCGTACTTATCACTAGGAGATACCTCGCGTCAAATTGTTAGATGACGTTAAAAAAAGAGAGAGAGAGAGAGAGAGAGAGAGAGAGAGAGAGAGAGAGAGAGAGAGAGAGAGAGAGAATGAAACATGTAGAGACACTTTACTAATCTTCATCAACAAGGTTTTTTACCTTGTTAATATATAATTATATTCGTCATATCAATTTTGACGATGGTAATTGTCCAACGGTACAAAAGCCCCTAGTGTCTATTACGCAAACCATGGGAACCGGAGTGCAATTACATTTCATTGGAATAAAAGTGCAATTTCCTAATCCCTTTACTTTTGCGTCGTAAGACTTACCTGAGCGGAGAACGCTAATGCCGGCGATTCGCGATGCGGAAGTCTCTCTCTCAGACGATTCTTCATGAGCCTAATAACTTTAAAATATAATTGAGTCGTGACCTCCTTCTTCTTCTTCTTCTTCTTCTTCTTCTTCTTCTTCTTCTTCTTCTTCTTCACTGTTTGTTTATCATTTGAACGGCCCTGAAAGATCAATTGGTTTTTCAGATGATGCATTATACAATAGGGCCTATATTTATCATTTGATCAAGACCTGAAAGATCACTTGGTCCTTTTGATGTTACACAAAACAATATTTTTCCAGTTCGTCATAAAAGTTATCACTTTAAAAATGGTTTTAAGTAAAAATTACAAGAAAGTTAAACGTTTTAACTGAGGGTAAAAGTTATACAATATTTGAAAATGGATACTGTATTTAATGCCAGAAGTCTATTCTGAGACTATACTTGGCATAAATTTTGGAAAACCAGTTAGAATGAAAAGGATAGGCATTTGCTTAACTTCCTCAATGACGACACTTCCCCCTAGATGAAAAATAAAAATATAAAATTCTACTGCTGACAAAATACTAAGCATAAAGAGAAGTAAAGATAGAGATTTTGTTAACTCTGGGATATGCCTCAAGTAGCCCAGATGCCAATAAACTTACGCATTGACCCTATGTACCCGCAAAGAGACAACCTTATTTACAAACGCTATGCTACCTTTGAGACGACTTAGTCCCGACAGATTCCAGGCAATTTCCCGTAAGAAGGAACTCTAAATTAAGCCAAATATAACTTGAATAATTTTGTGCAAAGACCATAAATAACGTATGAGAATAATGATCGTTATTGTATCTTAGATTAAAGTGGTCGAGGGACCATAGAAATTTCATGGGAATAATAATGATTTTAATTGCCTTCAAGCTGAAGTTTTTTGTCAGTGTTTCAATCAACAAAAAAAATGACCCCATATGACCAAAATAAGACATTTGTGAAAGGGTTTTAATCACATTTGCAAGTCTAGGTCAATGTCACTTTTGAGTGTTTGACAGGATTGCTAGATAGTAGTTAATTTACAACCCAGTGGTGTCAACTTCAGCAGCACCCAAAGAACATACATTCAATTAAAAAGCAAAAAAAAAAAAAAAAAAAAAAAAAAAATAGCTCTTTCATTGCAAAATGTCTAAACCAACCATTAAAAAGACGAATACCATATTATATATGAATTTGTCATTATTATGTATGGTTTCTGCCAAACTACAAATCGATAACAAGAGATTGTTATGACGCTGATTAAGGCACGAAATCTAACACATAATACCAAAAAAATAAATTCTGGTGAATATTTCTCACACCATAAAGTTTCACTAGTGCCTCATAATACTTGAATAAGTAGGGAGAATATTCCTGGTCCTTAACCATGTTGCAAATATACAAATGACACTTATGGATCAACATCTGGACGATGATATTCAGATAT
Source organism: Macrobrachium rosenbergii (assembly GCF_040412425.1). NCBI lineage: Eukaryota > Metazoa > Arthropoda > Malacostraca > Decapoda > Palaemonidae > Macrobrachium > Macrobrachium rosenbergii. The sequence goes on from NC_089744.1 coordinate 9,495,040, forward strand.
TCTGACGGTTGTAGTACTAATGTTATTAGCATAAACTTACTCTGCAAGGAATCTAATTTCTTTATGAAATGTCTACCACATAAAAGAGACAAATAAAACAATTACGAGTATTTCTATCCCATATGGTCATTTAGAAGAGCGTAAACAAGTGAGAAAAATTCCTAAAAGAACGCTCACTTAACTACAAGTAATTAACGAAGATTTATGACCCAGTGATGTATCACTTGTTCAAAATTTTATGGCCTTTTTTTCGTAGATAATGAGTTCCAAACTAGGTAAGATTTATGATTTTGTTATTAATTGACCCCTTGTGATATAAAAACGTAATTAAAGGATATAATGTGCTTAGATGATTCAGTATAATTCATTAATGATATCCAGGAAAGATCTTATTTTCTTGTACCTACTAGAACGATAACTTAGAGAGAGAGAGAGAGAGAGAGAGAGAGAGAGAGAGAGAGAGAGAGAGAGAGAGAGAGGTCTGCACCCACTTTAAGCCCAGAGAAGCAGAAGGTTTGCACCTACCCAAAGCTCAGAGAGAGAGAGAGAGAGAGAGAGAGAGAGAGAGAGAGAGAGAGAGAGAGAGAGAGAGAGATAAACCTAAAGCTCAGAGAGCGAGTTATATATGTAAAATTATATATAATATATATATATATATATATATATATATATATATATATATATATATATATATATATATATATATATATATATATATATATATAGAGAGAGAGAGAGAGAGAGAGAGAGAGAGAGAGAGAGAGAGAGAGAGATAAACCATCTATGGACGTCCCAGCAGGAGAGCAGCATATGACGGCGATATACTATTGCTGTGAGTCTATTCACAACCGTGTACTGTAAGATATTTGACATCTATATCCTATACAACAACAATAATATATCTCATAATCTTTTATCTCTTCTTGTAATGGATATGGATACTTGTAGTAAGTGATATCATTAATTACTCATTTTTCAGTCTGTAACTGTCATACGAGCATGCAAAAAAGTATACGTACCGCTGAAAATAGATAGATACATACATGAATATATTACATTAAAATCCCCCAAAAGGCACCGAGTGTTGCAAATGGCTTTAACCGGAAACCCGTTTATCTTGGAGCGAAGCGTTGGTCAAAATACAATATCCTAGTTTCCATTATTGTCAAGGAAAGAGGCAATGCTCATAATTCAGGGGGCGATTCGTTCCTTTTGCGAACCAAAGTGTATGTTCAGCAGAAAAGCTGTCTGCATGAAATATCATTCATATCTTATTTTCAATAATTTTACTGGAATTATCTTTCCTCGTGTCATCCTAGTATTTATTAGTGTTCAATTAACACAGGTGAAAAAAAAACATAAATTTTTAACTAGGATTATACTGTTGGATATAATATTCCCCAGAAGTCTGATGATTGAGAGATAATGATTGTACTGTACTTCTGTTTAGCTTCTTTTCTATTGACAGACAGATAACATATATATATATATATATATATATATATATATATATATATATATATATATATACTGTATATATTCTTCTGGATGGTCTGAGTTCCACAAAGAGGTCACCTTTTTAAAGAAATACTTTACTGACAAATGTTATCCGGGTAGTTTATTTTATAAATGCCTTCACAAATTTAAGAATATGTTTTTATCTGAAAATACCGTTCCGACTGTACCTAGGATGCCTTCCTATGCAAATGTTCCATTTTTACTTAATACAAAATTCCATACAAAAATGCAACAAACCACCAGAACTTGTTGTCCGGCCATAAAATGTCAGCTGATCCCAACAAACCCGCTGACAATTCGATCTATTCTTTAATATAAAGACAAGTTGAACCCTCTTATGCCATCTAACATTGTCTATTTATATACTTGCCCTAGATGCGATCCAGGAAAATATAATATTGTGAGCCTCAAGAAGACCTCTTAAGGTCCGAACAGATTGCCATAGGGGGGTGAGTTTTCGTACTGAAGTTAAATTATCATCTGAATTTTCCAAAATCCGTGACCACGCAAAGAGATGCACTTTAAAATTCTTTCAAAACCATCTTCTCTACAGCAAATGGCAGTCTTCGATCAGCTCATTATAAAAAACGGTTGTTCCGAAACTGAACAACCAAACTGCCTCCACCCCTCTATACTTGGAGTAAACAACGGGCAAGCCTTCGTTACTCTAGTCACTCGTCTTCCTTCCTCTACTGGAAATGTTACTTGAGTTTCGTTGGTGTTCTTTTACTTTGCATCATATTGTAACTGTATTTTTTTTATCAGAATTTTTGTTGTTAATTTATTTTATCACTGTAGTTTTCAACTTGAAAATGTGGCTGGTTCCTGAAGCATCGCATTAATAAAACTACACCGATAAGAAACAGACGTCTACATTGAAACCCCCCTCTCACGCATACACACACACACACACACACACACACACACACACACACACACACACACACACACACACACATATATATATATATATATATATATATATATATATATATATATATATATATATATATCGTGTGTGCGTGTAAGTTTAGTGAAAACACTACCCATGCTAAGAAGCAACATTAGCTATACTTAGACACGATCACTACCCAGTAGAAAAATAGTTAAGGGGAAAAAATTAATAGCCTCATTTCTCAAGGAAAATATAACAAATATAATCCCTGTGGCGTTTGACTTAGGTAAAATGTCAGTTAGCTTTATCCTACAATAACTGTAATTCACGTAAGGTTTATTTTACAGCGCGGTACTGTTAGAGAAAATAGCAAATGAAATCCTCTCGTTTTCCAGGATGCTCGAGAGATTCATTCTATCATTTCCAAACTTCAAAATGTTAGATTTTTAAACATTCAGGTGACAACGGAGTATCAGATAATTACGCGTCCCTGTTTACTGAGGCAATCTGAATATTGAAATTGTAATTAAGAGTAAAGTAAATCGGGAGAAATTGTGTTATTAAATCACCTAAACTTTCGCGGTAATGTTGTCTAAATGGCCAACATTCCAACATTAGGCCATCTTTTATATTTATAGCAAGGACATCTTTGCCTGTTTGTGAGTTCGCGTTGGAACAGAATTACCCATCACATAAATATATTCAAGGTTTATTTACGTTTAAATAAAAAGTTCATTCAAGAGAAGGTCATTTAAGAGATGACTGATACGGGCAATTTCCGAATATTTATGGGTATTATATAACTTCTTTCAAATAATGACCATATTCTTTGGAAGCTTAAATTTCGAGTCAATGGACGCTGTGGGCTCGTTCCATATGAATAGGCTTCATCTTCCAATAACAATAATATAATAATAATAATACAACCGAACTTCGAAGTCCATCTTGTTCCACTGACGATTGAAGATATAAAATGTCACATTGCATAAAGGACCCATTCATTTTAGTCAGACCGTAACGGTAGCAGTTCCATTTATTACCGGCGGTTAATTTAAAAAATCATTCCAAAAAAAACCTCCTAACAATCGGATCTTTTTTTAGGTATAAGGACAGACTGGCTCCGCTTTTGTAATCTAACATCGTATGTAAATAGGCTACACGTCCCAAGTGTGAACGGGGAACCTACGTTGGATGCACGAAGCGGTTGCTACAGGTTCGAATCGGCTGTCACCAGGGAGTCAGTTTCAGGACTGGCTGCAGACTGTCCAGACCAGAAGCCACCAACATACGTAATCACACGTTGCAATGCAAGACTAGCATCAGTTATGCAGATTTTAAAATCATATAATTTGCAACAACTGTAATTCCTAAGTTTTTTTGTGACAAAGTTTCTTTGCACGAACCCTGGTGACAAGTATTCTTCGTTATTTTTTTAATTGTAAGTTTTGTCTCCTCCACGTTTGAGTTTGGTATCCTCGTGTTTAGTTAAATTTGTAAGTAGGAAACCTTGCACAGTTAGGATAACTTCTGAATTGTCGTTAACATTGTGAGTACTTGAGATATTGTTCATTCTCTTGTTGTATGGGTTGGTTGTCATTATATTATTGTAACTACGTGTAAAGGGTGTTATTCCTGTTACAGTTATGGTAAGGTGTTATTCTTGTGTTGTTGTATTATTTGTGAATGGCTGTTCAAGTTTATGAGTTATTTTCATAATTTTGATTTTAAATATATGGTGATGGTTTTCCCAGTAGCTTTGTCGACACTAATTAGAATTTACCAGTAAACTAAGTGTTTTTGGCAAGGTACAAAGTGGAAAAATACGAGTGAGCTAACAATTCAGTAATATATATATATATATATATATATATATATATATAAAATATATATATATATATATATATATATATATATATATATATATATATATATATATATATATATAATCTGGTTAAGCAATATCTCCTCTACCACTGACTCGCTCCAATCATTGCATGGAATATGTTTCCCATAGTCTCGAACGATACATAAAGCAGTAGGCTATTAAAGCGAAAACTGTAATAGCGTAATATTTCAGCGTGATCGCTTTTCCCGTCCCGTTGTGCGGTTCCACTGCGCAGGCGTCATTTCGTTTCTCTCCCGTGTCGGGTGTCGGGTTTAACAGAAAGATTTTGGGAGACTTCGCCCAAATGAGGATGTCAGCTGTGTGTAGATTCAACGGTCGTATTGGGAAATTGCTTTCCATTTCTTATTACGTATTTGTCAGAGCGTCTTCTTATTCGGGAATAGGAGGACACGAGAGAGAATTAGAGAGAGAGAGAGAGATTGATATGTCTCACTTACAGAAGGAAGCATTATGCTATTCTATATTTATATATATATATAGGGATATATTTTATATATATATACATATATTTATATATATGCGTGTGTGTGTGTAGTATATACATATGCATTTTTATCACATCTCCGTGACATTTTATATACAAACATCTTGATATCTACAACGTCGACTGGAAGTTCTACCACTTTGTTGGTCGCGAGTTCGAATCTCCGACCGGCCAGTGAAGAACAAGAGGAATTTATTCATTTCACGTATGTCCTGAGTTTCCAGCAACCACAGATAAGTTACAACAAATTCAGGAAAGAATTTTATGGGTAGAAAAGCACACAATTATTTTTAATATTCTTGAGAAATTCCCATTATACGACTTAGTTACTTCAACAAGAGGTTAAGTGACATTTTGCATATTGTACTTTAAGGTGTAGATGAAACTGTGTATGACATAATAATTTACTTCATATATTTCAGATGCTTACTAAAATATTGTTTTAATTAGCAACGTCAAAGAAGTTACACTCAACATAATCATATATATATATATATATATATATATATATATATATATATATATGTATACATATATATATATATATATATATATATATATATATATATATATATATATATATATATATATATATATATATATATATATATATATATATATAAACAATAAGCTATAAATGACGTTAAATATCCAATTCGGGCTGCTTCTGGAATATCACCAAAGGGGAATTATAAGTGATAAATGATTTGGTACCTAAGTGTTCAAGTCACCTAGGTACCAAATAATTTATTATCACTTATAATTTCCCTTCGGATATTTAACGACATTTATAGCTTATTGTTTGTATATATATATACACACACACACATATATATATATATATATATATGTATATATATGTTCATATGTGTGTGTGTGTGTGTGTGTGTGTGTAACTTCTTTCACGGTAATTAAAACAATATTTTACTAAGTGTCCGAAATATATCGAGTGAATTATTATGTCATATTGTTTCATCTTCGCCTTAAAGCACAATATGCAAAATGACATTTAACCTCTTGTTGAAGTAACTAAGTCGTATAATAGGAATTTTAGAAGAATATTAAAAATAATTATATGCTTTTCAAACTAAAACAATCGTTCCTAAACGTGTTGTAAACTTACCTGTGGTTGTTGGAAACTCAGGACATGCGTGAGTAAATTCTGTCATAAAGAAACGAAAATCCAAATATTCTTCAATCGCAATGTCACATTTTTATTTTATTTTTTTTTTTATTTTTACAGTGTTCCTCCTGATACACTCTGTCAGATTATGCTTTTATAAAAATTCCCCTGACAAGAATGGGATTCATCTTAACTTAATCCAGCTTAGGCTAAACCTCGTCGCTTGGCTTTCAGAAAAATTTTTCATCACAAATGCATTTTAAGACTTAAAATGTTTCAAAGTAAGCTCTTGATGTTCTTGGCATAAGACGTTGAGCCGAAGGTGCTTCCCTAATTGCTTTATCTCACCCACTTGTAGTTTCCCTCGTTTTGTCAATATTTATGTAGATTTTCAATCCTATTATAAATCGAAATCCATTTGTCTTTTATTTCCACGAAGGATGTCAGTTTCCTTCGTATACACAGGTCATATTTAGGTCTAATTCCCATTGCTATGTATTTTCAGTCAAACGGGCTCCAAGACAAAAATACTTGACTACATTATATTTGTTTTTGATAAAATACATTTCTGATAAGTGTTTTGCCGTCACAAGACATCAGTCGTAATGTTTTCCAACACTGTTTCCTTATAACAACCTTTTGATTCATGAAACAACCGGAATCACGTCTTTATTTTCTTCTCGCTTAGAATTAAATGGTTTCTTTTATAGAGTTACAATGACGTACTTGCCGATGAAAAGGTCTCTAATGTCCGTTGAGAGAGAGAGAGAGAGAGAGAGAGAGAGAGAGAGAGAGAGAGAGAGAGAGAGAGAGAGAGTTTATAAAAGTGAGAGACACTTTTCCTCCAGGGTTGAGGAAGGGAACATGGGTTGGTGAATAAAATATTTAATAGTTTGAAAATCCTGACAAAACATTTCCTATAAAAATATACGTTTTTTTTCTTCATGAATATACATATATAATGCAACGTCCGAAAACTGACATCTCCCTAGAGGAGAAGAGAGAGAAGAGTCCAGAGGGAGAGAGAGAGAAGAGAGAGAGAGAGAGAGAAAAGACAATGTCATAAAACCTGCAACTAAAAACATTTCCTATAAAAATATATTTTTTTTCATGAAATACGATATAATGAAAACATTTCCTATAAAAATATATTTTTTTCATGAAATAAAACTGACATCTTCCAGAGGGGAGAGAGAGAGAGAGAGAGAGAGAGAGAGAGAGAGAGAGAGAGAGAGAGAGAGAGAGAGAGGTAGGTGTGTGCAACTAAGCCACGCTCTCCCAAGCCCTTCATTCTCTGGCCTTACCGTTCCTGAAAACAAAATCAACAATTTCTCCGACGTCAATACGAGACATTTCCCTAGTCTTTGTTTCCCCAGCCGAACGACCTCTCGGAATTGGAGCTGTTGTTTTGCCTTGTATTTATACAACCTAATTTCTCAGAGTAATTGTGCCCTTCGAGAAGGTGTTAAATTTTGAGGTCTCGCTGCGCTATTTACACATTCTCGCTGTCACTTTCTGTTTAGATAAAACGTCTCATTTGTGGCTGACTTTGTAATACTTCCGGTTACCTATGTTTTGGGGTCAGTGTTGTGTATCCTTGTAAATATTCAAAATGCTAGAGGCCTTTGATTTTAATTTTATTCTGATAAATAATACACCTTTTTTCTACAAGATTTCTTTCATTTCAAATCCAAATCGATGGTAAATTAATTTATTCGCTAATAAACTAGACTGCTAAGTACACCTATGTACATTTAATGTTCACGTCATTCACCTCAGACTCACTGATGTTACTGATATTCATAATAAACACGTACAAATTTTTCTCTCCAGCAAAAATTGAATATATATTCGCTTTTGGTTTTCACAAAGCTCTCTCCATTCTACGTAAACGATAAAACCGTTCGCCAAGACCGAGCCAGGTAAAATTTCTTGGAGGTTAACCATACTACAAGAACGCGCGCACACATACACACACAGACATCAATGTGAATGACGGAAATTAACCAATAATTTGTTGAAAAGTTCCCAGAAAATCATTTGTCCGTTTCGGAATTTATAATGAAATGCCTTCCCTTAATTGACGCAATGCTAGAAGTCAGTGTGTAGTCATATGAATGACAGTTATATGAAGCCACCTGCATAATGAATGAATGATAATGAATGATGAACTGAACTAGGTAAATGAATCACCGCAAAGATGAGTGAGGTCTTCTGCCTCATCAAGAGAGCCATCACTCACTGGGCCATCTGATATACATCTTGACCTAGACCTTATTCGTCAAGTTTTGGCAAAAAACTGATTCGAGGACAACAATATCGTGACTAGCGTAAAATAAACGGGTAAATTCTTCATGAATTAACAAACTAAAAATGCAGACATATTCGAAATAATATCTAAATCCCATAATCACTTTTAGCCTGACCGAAGCCAAGAAGAGAAAATGGGTGTCATGAGTATTGTTACAAAACTGAAAAGATAAAGTTAAGTAATTGATCTGTTATTTACCCAGTTTTACATTATACAGTGAAATAACTTATGAAGAATGCTTATACATTAACGCAAGGCTCAAATCCAAATTATATATGAGAAGTAAGCGTGGAGTTAAACCACAAATAGGCATAATTTGAGGAAGATTTACAATATGCAAGTTAAAAAAAAACTTCAAAATTTTCTGAATGGGAAAAAGTATGCAAAGGTGATACAAATGTCATTCAGAAGTATAGTGCATACAATAACTGTGTAACCAAGAGAACGAGAAAACATGATATGGAGAAATAATAGATAGTTGTCATTTGCTAGGAGCTAGTTTTTGTGTATGACAGAGGAATCTTTGAAGCGTGCAAACGACAGGAAATTATAAAACTGATAACAATTAATCTAAACAGGCTTCTCACAGCCAAGACTCAGATAATTTCCAAAATAGGTTGGTCAACAAGACAATATAATCTAGTTATTCTCAATTCAAGATTCAGATAATTTTCAAAATAGGTTGGTCAACAATATAGTATAATCTAGTTACTTTTAACTAAAAAACCGGAAAATGTTTAGAATGTGTTGACCAACATTGTAATATAATTTAGCTCATTTTAATTCCTGGATCAGACAATTTTCAAGATAGGTAGGTCAACAATATAATATAATCTAGTTGTTCTTAATTCAAGATTCAGATCATTTTCAAAATAGGTTGGTCAACAACATAATATAATCTAGTTACTTTTAACTTTACACCAGAAAATTTTCACAATATGGTTGGTTAACAATGTATTATAATTTAGCTCATTTTAATTCCCGGATCAGATAATGTTCAAAATAGGTAGGCCAACAATATAATATAATCTAGTTGGTTTTAATTCAAGAATGAGATCATATTCAAAGTAGGTTGGTGCAACGATGTAATATAATCTAGTTGGGCTTAATTCAAGATTCAAATAATTTTCAAAACAGCAGCATTACCAAGTATGCTTACCAGCAATAAGAAATTTATTTACATATAGGCAGTGTAATAAGAATATGAATAATATGGAGATTGGAGGATTTATAGCTTAAAACAAAGGTATCCATAGAGAAAGGCAGACGAAGAACTCGTATAACGATGGATCAAATGAACAAATCAACGTGATGTGAGAAGTTCCAGAGGAACTGACTGTGAATCCGACCATAATCTGGAAACTGCCAAAGTTGACCTTAGACCTAACGCGAATGGGAATAATGGGAACGGAAGAGATAAAAGAAATATACTGATGACTGACAACGAGAGAGAGAGAGAGAAAAAGCTGAGTATACCTTAGTTTTACCAGACCACTGAGCTGATTAACAGCTCTCCTAGGGCTGGCCCGAAGGATTAGACTTATTTTACGTGGCTAAAAACCAATTGGTTACTTAGCAACGGGACCTAGTTTATTGTGGAATCCGAACCACATTATAGCGAGAAATGAATTTCTATCACCAGAAATAAATTTCTCTAAATCTTCATCAGCCGGCCGGAGACTCGAACTCGGGCCTAGCGAGTGCTAGTCCACAGTTCTACCGACTCGCCCAACGAAGAGCTACGAGAGAGAGAGAGAGAGAGAGAGAGAGAGAGAGAGAGAGAGAGAGAGAGAGAGAGAGAGAGAGAGAGAGAGAGAGAGGACTACTAAATATGTGGGACAGATATATCTCGCGTCTTCTTCAAAACACGGGATAAAAAAACTCAAACGAAGTTAGTTTCAAATGAAAAAAAAAATAAAAAGCAATATAACAGACACATTCTTATAAGAAGTTGCAGTGGAGGTTTTCAGTTCATTTCGAAGACATCGTAAACAAGCGACAGAGGAGAAGAATAGCGAAGTACACTCAAAAGGAAAAAATAAAAAAGTTATTAGAGGAAACATTGCAAAGATTATCTTGGGCAATAAAAATATTTACGTGGTTCTGAACGGAGAAGAAAGAATCATCCGATACAATGAACTGGCTACTGGGAGCAATTGGAAGGGGAGGTGGGCCAACGAAAAAGGGAGCGTGCAAGGAAAGTTAAAATCGACCAGTCAAAGATAGACCAAACTACATTCACTGAATATTAGCTTGGTTATTGATATATGAAGGATAAGTATTTGGGTATGCCCCCCAATCATTATTGACTTGAAAACACAAAAAAGACTAAAATAACAATTTTCAGTTCCTCATTGGTCGGGTGGGTATCGTTCTCAGTTAGCACTCTGCTGGTCCCGCGTTCGAGTCTCCAACCGGCCGATGAAGAATTAGAGGAATTTATTTCTGGTGTTAGAAATTAATTTCTCGTTATAATGTGGTTCGGATTCCACAAGAAGCTGTAGGTCCGTTGCTAGGCAACCAATTGGTTCTTAGCCGAGTAAAATAAATCTAATCCCTCTGGCCAGCCCTAGGAGAGCTGTTACCAGTTCAGTGGTCTGGTTAAACTAAGGTATACTTTAACTTATTACTAAAGATCGTTTACAGCGTCCCTTGGGTCCCTGGCTACACCTCCTTTTAGCCTTCTACTTTAACTCCATTCCCGCTGCCTATCTTTAATCTTGCTGTCCAACCATTCTAAATCCCTCTTTTCGCTATCTACTGCACCGGATGGCTGAGGGTGCCCCAGTGCTTGGCTTTATAGCCTAATTTCCATAAATCAGCCAATCTACTCTGACTTCACCAGAGAATCTTGACACAAGTTGTCGCATAGGTAGGGAGAAACCAGTGTCCTCTGAGAGAAAACATTTACTCTATAATAACCAAAATGTTTGATATTTTGATTTGCATACAGTTTGACCAAGAGCTAAAGACAGCAAATAATATTTCCGTTAACATATAAAAATCTACCACTCTTTATCGAGGCTATTCGCATGAATACATTCATAAGACAAAACTCACCTCTTGTCATTTTTACTACCGAAGCTGAACCAATTACAGCAGCATACTGATGAAGACTCTAAAAGTCATAACAAGCGCTTTTATCTTTCTCCGAAAAATATTCCATTAAATGCGAACAGCTTTGAAGCACTTTCTCGATGAAATTTATTTAAGAGGTCTGAATGGAACGCCCAAAGTTAATAGCTCGTGTAGCATTTTTGTACGTTTCAGTTTTCGGTCTGACCACCCTACGGAAGTGGACACGTGTGCGGTCTACTCTCCTGCTTTTTAATTCCCTTGTTGGCTGTATGGAAGACCTGTCACTTATGCCCCTTCATAAAGGTAGTTTAATCAAAACAATGTCGATTTGTTTATACATACATACATACATACATATATATACATGTATATATTTATGCATATATGTATGTATATATACATACATACATACGTATATATGCACACACACACACACATATATATATACACATATATATATATATATATATATATATATATATATATATATATATATATATATATATATATATATATATATAGACACTTCAGGTTTACGTTTAGTGAAGCCCATGCGTGAACAGAGCATAACATTTAAGAACAAGAATGAACAATACCACTGCTAATAAATACGAGGTAACTTGCAACATAAATTCTGGAGAGAGCATTGTCAATTCTTGACAACTGAAAATTGAAATTAAAGAGAACAATATTCTAGGAATTAATGATTTAAGGAACAAGCTACGAAAGAGTTCTTGAAGAATGAAAGGAAGTTGATATAAAACAATAATATGAATACAGTAGTTAAGGAAGGAGCGGCAGGAAAAATCGATATTTGAGATCTTTTGAAAGAATTTGAGGTAGATATTTATCAATAATTTTTGTACTTGAGAGGTTCACCCTCAAGTGTTCTTTAATTTTTACTCCTGGAATATGAATATCTCCAGTTTCCTCCTTGTTATTACAATTAATCAAAAAGGTTCGTGTTTTACGGAGAGATTTCTCCGACGACTTAATTTAGACGACAGATAACACCCAACTGGTTGATCAGTCTCATGATGTGTGAAATTCATCAAGACTTTTTTTTTTGTTAGAGGTAACCGAAATTCTAAAATTATACGACTAAGGAATGAAGAGATATCACCCTTTCCGAAAGATTTGTTCGAATTTACTAAATAATGGATCTACTTATAGTAAGTAAGATTAAAAGGTCAAGAAAGGCATTAAAATAATATATAAAATAGTTTGGTTAAACCACAACTTTTCATCACAAACCTTTTAGACTTAGTTTTACACTATAGGACCTTGTGTCATCTTCCTAATTTGAGTTTGCATTACATATCACACCTCTCTTTGGGCTAAACATTTCCAACGAGAGAGAGAGAGAGAGAGAGAGAGAGAGAGAGAGAGAGAGAGAGTCTCACCTCCTCAGAAAATTTACATATAGTGTTTGGGCGGTGACGTTTTGTTACTCACAGCTCACGAGCGTGTGGATTACGTCCCTGTTCACCAGATGTGTCAGTTACTTTACTCTTCACTACTTCGTCATCACTTCACCCATTCACTACTTTACCACAGTTCCTCATTGGACGGGTGGGTATCGTTCTCGGCTAACACTCTGCTGGCCCCGCGTTCGATTCCCCGACCGGCCAATGAAGATTTAGAGGAATTTATTTCTGGTGATAGTTCATTTCTCGCTATAATGTGGTTCGGATTCCACAATGAGCTGTAGGTCCCGTTGCAAGGTAGCCAATTGGTTCTTAGCCACGTAAAATAAGTCTAATCCTTCGGGCCAGCCCTAGGAGAGCTGTTAATCAGCTCAGTGGTCTGGTTAAACTAAGGTATACTTAACTACTTTACCAACATTCACCACTTCACCATCACCAATTCTTCTTTCACCAATTCCTTTCTTTCGGTGGCGATTTCACGACAGAGTTTGCAAAGTGTTTGTCGCTGGTTTATCGTAACTGGTACTGGTGACTTGGTCTGTCACTACCTGGCCTGGGAACAGACTCATAACCATAAGACCACGTGTCTCACTCTTTATGATAGTCTCAATAATAATTTCTATAATAGTCTGTGTTTCTATAATACTCTATCTCTCTCTCTATAACACATATATATTGTGTGTATGAATGTATGTATGTATTTATGTATTTATGTATGTATGTATGTATGTATGTATGTATGCCTGTATATGTGCGGTGCTTTGTATAATTACAAATCATCCTACCAGCCTTCCCTTCCAGTTTGTATACCTAATTTTGCTAAGTAGACCCACCACTCAGATTAACTTTGGTAACTACAAAAAAAAAAAAAAAAAAAAACTTCAAAGGAATATTCCTAGTACACTAGCTGCTCCGGAATGCCTTCCAAAATTAATTAATAATTTTTGTTAGACTTATATACAGTATATGCCCTAATTAACAGAGAGAGAGAGAGAGAGAGAGAGAGAGAGAGAGAGAGAGAGAGAGAGAGAGAGAGGGGGGGGGATGTGGGTGTTGCTTTAACCTTTCTTTAGATGAATATTTAAAAAATATTGTCAGCTTATATTAAGTCAACAGTTGAGTGACGTCAAAATTTCCTATAATTTTCTGGGTAATTTAATATGCAATAATGAACAGAGAGAGAGAGAGAGAGAGAGAGAGAGAGAGAGAGAGAGAGAGAGATAGAGAGTGTTGAGAGACCCTTTCTTTAAATACATAAAAAAACTGCTACTGTTAGCTCACAGTAAATGAATGAAATGATTATAAATTTTTTTAAATGCTTTCACGTAATATCAATAGCATTTATCAAAATCACAACAAATTAATTAAATCCTTTTAATTTGAACTACTGTATGCTCTTCGTGTTTTAGGAAGCTAAAATAACAAATAATCCAAGTGGTCATCTCTTTGGCTGAAAAATGAGATTTCTTACTTGTCAGTATACAGCATTTTTATTCAGTCCCTTTTCTATGATCATAGGATAGGCGTTTACATAACTCTCTCTCTCTCTCTCTCTCTCTCTCTCTCTCTCTCTCTCTCTCTCTCTCTCTCTCTCATACATATTCAGTGGCTTCCATACATTCTGTATAATAATAGTAATCACTGTCTAAACAATGAGATTTCTTGCCTGTCTGATATCATAAGTAAAAAATCAAAGAAATATTTTAAGTCACCAACGTTTCGTCATTTTATGTACCGGTCGTGTGGATATACCAAGGCTGTTTAGTGGCAGAAAAATATATCATTGTAACTCACGGAGAGCCAGTCATGATAATATTTAATGATTTTTGTGTGTACTTTGGGAATATATTCCGTCAGCTCTTAATAAACAAATTATAGGCACTTAGGAATATAAGATTTAGCTGATCTAGTGTCCATATAAATCAATGATTGAGCATAATGAAAAACATATCTCACAGCAACATGTGTGAAAATAAAGAGAATGAAAACCTTCTTTCCAGAAACGAGAGCTACGTTTGGCATTCCATATGGGAATAACATTTTAGGATTTGTGTATCTGCTCAGTACTTTCATGTCTTTGCCAGGCTTTGCTCTCAGAGCAATACTTCCCTTTGATCATTTTTCCCATTCATTTGGTATCTATCGACTCGGGATTTTCTCTTCCAGTCGTCGTCTGAGAAACCAATATATCAACGACAAAGATTCTCTTCATCGACCTTGTCGTCAAAGTCAGTGGATGAAACGAAGCATCTTTCATCCGCCTCTGAAGCAAAGCTTTATTTTCTATGATCTATTCTCCTGAATCTTTTGTCTTTACCTTTGTCTTGGACAACATTGAACTAGTAAAAAATGCGCCGAAGTTTCTTCGGCTCAATCGAGTTTTCTGTACAGCGTATAATGCTGTATGAAACTCTCAGCTACGGCCCATGAAACTCTCAGCCAGGGCCCATGAAACTCTTAGCGCGGTCCAAGAAACTTTCAGCCACCGCCCGGTGGCGGCCTATAGAGGTGCCAGACGCACGATCATGGCTAACTTTAATCTTAATTAAAATAAAAACTACTGATGCTAGAGGGCTGCAATTTGCTATGTTTGATGATTGGAGGGTGGATGATCAACACACCAATTTGCAGCCCTCTACCCTCGGTAGTTTTTAAGATCTGAGGGCGGACAGAAAAAGTGCGGACGGACAGACAAATAGCCATCTCAATAGCTTTCTTTTACAGAAAACTAAACACTACATTTTTCTAATGGTAAATTTATTAATGTCGTCTTTCCATAAAAAACTTCTATTCCTTCTTTTTTGAAATTTACATTTTATTGTTTTATATGATAAAAATAACCAACACACAATAATGCGCTTCACAGAAATGAATTTCTGCCTCATATCGGGATCGAACCCAGGACTCTAAAATGAAAGGCAAGGGTGCTTTTACGACCCACACAGGTCATAAACGACCTATGTGGGTCATTTGATAGCTCCCTTGCCTTGCAATTATGAGACCTGCGTTCGATTCCGATGTAAGTCAGAAATTTATTTTTTATGTTTTATTGTGTTACGTATATAATCCACGTTTCCACAGCAATCAAAACAAGAAAATTTGTACTGAACTCTCTCTCTCTCTCTCTCGATCCCGATGTGAGTCAGAAATTTAATTTTATTTTATGTATAAAATCCATGTTTCCACAGCATTACAACAGGCATATTTATACTAAACTCTCTCTCTCTCTCTCTCTCTCTCTCTCTCTCTCTCTCTCTCTCTCTCTCTCTCTCTCTCTCTCTCTCTCGCCGTTTTGAGTCCTGTAAATCACGGAAGTACGTTCTTACTTCCATCAAAAAATGCCGTTTCCACATCACATAAAAAGAATTTCTTTCATGAAATGTTTGAGATGAAGCCTTCCCCTGGGAACAGAAATATTACATCCCATTCGGCTTTTAAAATTATTTTCCTTCTTGGAAATCTACTTATTCTGAGAGTTTTTCAAATAGAATGTTCACTCCAATAATGACTCAGTCCTTTGAGTGGAAGAACCCTAAAAAATCGGTACATTGTTATTTTTTTATGCGTCTGAGAAATAGTTTTTTTAAGGCTTTGATATATAAATATGTGAACATATTTGTATACGTATAGAGCTAATTTTTCATCCAAATTCACGCTCGTTCTTACCTGAAACTATTTGATTATTGAAAGATACACACACACACACACACACACACACACACACACATATATATATATATATATATATATATATATATATATATATATATATACTGTATATATACACACACATACACACACACACACAAAACACACACACACACACATATATATATATATACATATATATATATATATATATATATATATATATATATATATATATATATATATATATATATATATATATTCACAAATACTATGTCACAAATGTAATCAGGAGCTGAGAGCAGAAAGTGACGCCTAAAGATAAAATTACTGCCAGTGTCGCTATGTAAAATAAAAAGTATTTTAAAAGTATTCATTACATTTAATGACGCGGTTTGATTAAATGACCTTATTCCTATAGAAATGAATCCAGAAATTCTTAGGAAAAATGACGTGGCAGATCACCCTCAAATAATATCCAAACCCACAACAGCAACTCGAGAACCAGACGCTGTCTTCCTTCCTCTCGCCGCCAAAACTTTCAATACGAGGCGGCCAGATGGTCGAGGAAGGCTTGGGGCCTCGTAGGAAACCTTCTGATTGATGGTGTCAGAGCAGAACGAGGGCTATGGCACAAATTCTTGGACGCTGTGAGAAAAGGGCGGTCATTAATCATCGTGCAAAAGTTGAATACTTGCACTTTTTTGACGTCTTATAAAGAGTCGACAAAACTTTCCCGGGCGTTTCGTGGGCGTGACAAATGTTATATGTAAGAGTTGTTGTTACCGTGATGTAAAATGATTCTCAGGCACTGGCTTGATTAAAGTCATTAGAGTGCACATCAAACTGCTATATTTTTCTGCTATTTCCTATTCATTTATTTTCACTGTATTTCTTATTTGCCAAAACCCTCACTGCAAGAAATCTTTACAAATAGCTATACTGTATGACAATTAAGTAACCAGTGGCAATGATTTCCACGCTGTAAATAACAGTAATATTTTACTGAATGTCTCGCTTTATTGTACCAGCGGAGAATAATTACCAGTAAGTTTAATGCTTACTTCCCTTTAGTCTTTGTACAATACCCTTACCATTACAAGCAGACTGTCTTAATTTCCTTTTGTTATATACTGAAATCATTAGATCAGGGTCACCGAAACATTCCCCTATCTGTATGTCTGTCGTTCCAAACCGCATTTGCGTTAAACTGACCTGCTTATATGTATATATAATACTCAGCTGCATGCATAACCAAATTATCAAAGCATCAGACGAGTGAAATTCACGACTTTTTCTTGAGTAATTGAATTAACAGTCAACGAGGAAACTAAAGTTAACAAGCAAAAAATCCGCCGAAGTTTCTTCGGTGCAATTGAGTTTTCTTTACAACGTATAATGCTGTATGAAACTCTCAGCCACGGCCCATGAAACTCTCAGCCGCGGCCCATGAAACTTTCAGCCACTACCCGGTGGTGGCCTGTTTTGTTGGCACCTATAGCGGTGCCATACGCACGATCGTGGCTAACCTTAACTTAAATAAAATAAAAAATACTGAGGCTAGAGGGGTACAATTTGGTATGTTTGCTGACTCGAGTGTAGAAGATCTACATACCAATTTGCAGCCCTCTAGTCTCAGTAGTTTTTAAGATCTGAGGGCGGACAGAAAAAGTGCGGACGGACATACAAATAGCCACCTCAATAGCTTTCTTTTACAGAAAACTAAAAATGCATTATTATTATTATTATTATTATTAAATTATAAAATACAAAATCCACATTTATGTAAAGTACTGTATTTACAAATAATAAAATGAATTCAGGAGCTTTGAGAGCCTGCTCAGCTCCCTTCTTCAGTTGAAGAAGGGAGCTGAGCAGGCTCTCGAAAGCTCCTGGAATTCATTTTATTATTTGTATTCAGGAGCTTTCGAGCCTGCTCAGCTCCTTCTTCAGCTGAAGAAGGGAGCTGAGCAGGCTCTCGAAAGCTCCTGGAATTCATTTTATTATTTGTAAATACAGTACTTTACATAAATGTGGATTTTGTATTTTATAAACATATTCACGGGATTGTGAAGATTATTATTATTATTATTATTATTATTATTATTATTATTATTATTATTATTATTCAGCTAAGCTTTTTCCTACAGAGCATAACATCTGAGAACAAAATGAAACACGCTGGAATCAAGACAATTTCCAAACAGATATTACTGTAAACAGCGTTTCTGCAAGTATTATGATTTACAAGACATTATAAAAAAATAACATCAGAGCATCTACGAATCAAAATTATTATCATGAAGTGAAAGTGACTGAATGGTAAAAATATTACATTCATTGAAAAAGTGAAAAAATCTTCCAGTTGCTTTTCGGAGCCTTGGTAAGGATGCCTGAATAAATCATTTGATTCGTACTGAAAGGGAAGTGGCACAAACTTGCCTCTGTTCTGAGTCCCTGGGTGACAAACTTGCCTCTGTTCTGAGTCCCTGGGTGACAAACTTGCCTCTGTTCTGAGTCCCTGGGTGACAAACTTGCCTCTGTTCTGAGTCCCTGGGTGACAAACTTGCCTCTGTTCTGAGTCCCTGGGTGAGAAGCATCATGGTTGTATAGCCACTCAGGACCAAATGATTGTCATATATCTTTGTCAGATAGATATATTCGGCTTAGCTTACGATGATGCAATAATTGATTAGAACAAATATATAAACGCATATTTTAGCTTATCGCAAATTAATCTACTTATGAATTTCCTAATGGTAATTTGTTAAAATGAATAAATATAAATGTTACGCATCCCTCAACAGTACTGTAGGTAAATTCGTGTATATATGGCAATACGGTAGCAAATCAACAAAAGCGTATTTATTGTTTAGTATTACATAAATTGACCATAAATACTCACAACAAACTTGTAAACTCAATGTAATCCCTTCAAGTTCCTTACCAAAATTGCAAAGCAGAGCGTATAAAGAGTTTTGGGAAAAGTATAAACCTCAAAGTTAATTTTGTCATAAAAATTCTGGAATTCAATAAAATCATTCAAGATATCCCAAGGAATTTCAGGTCCCAAACCTTATTCATGAATTGCATTTGTTGTCCTTTTTCATGGACGAAACATGTCCTGACTTTTCCTCAAAACGGAATCTAATTTTTTTTACTGCATTTCTTGTCTTGTGTGTGTGTGTGTGTGTGTGTGTGTGTGTGTGTGTGTGTGTGTGTGTGTGTGTGTGTGTGTGTGTGTGTGCTGGGTATAATCTCAAAATTCATATTCATAGTATCTGTTCATAGGCAGGTGTGGCTATTCCTTGATTTACCTGTCTTCAAGTTAAACCGCTTAAATAGTTTGACGAATCAATAAAAAATGAAGAAAAAGAATTCTGGAAAAGAGGTCCCTTGTTATATTCGCAGTTAACTCGGGTTAAGTGGATCTACATCAATACTGATAATTGCAGCTTACATATATTTACGCATCTAGTGTTCATTGCTTGATATGATGTGGCAACAAAGTGTCTTTTCTTAGAAAATTTAAAAGGAAGAGAATTTGATTGTTACATGATGTATACCTGACCAATTCACACAACTTATATTTGTATGCGAAATACTGAAGAACAACCTTAGCTCAGTATATATTACTTCTCGAATGCTCAATGATTTTTTCTTTTTTCGAAATGCTACACTAAAGCATAAAATTTTTTTATGAAAAATGATAAAAGCATTTTCATTTTATTCTAAGTCCTCTGTTCGCCTATGGAATGAATTAAATATTCAGCAGTTAACTGAATTTGGTCCTATAATTTGCTGTATGATTATCGTGATACTCATGTGCACAATAAAACTGATTAAATTCAACTTTCTCTTGCATTTAAAATACGTAAGAACATCTGACAAATAAAAATTAATCTATTTTTATTATTAGACTTGTAGGAAGGTGTTTTCTCTAACTTTTTTTAGACGAGATAACACTGTTGTCGTTGTCATTACATTCACAATGAAAAATATTCAGTTTTCTAATTAGAACTTGTTTAACTTTAATCTTTTCTTAAACTTGTAATACTTTTGGGATAAGCCTAAACTCAGTAGCGTTTAGGCGAAATGAAGGCACGTAAATTTAATCCTGAAATCTTTTTTTTTTTTTTTTTTTGTAACTATAACTTGTTCAACTTTTTAACATTTTTCAACACACCTACACATTTTAAACTTGTAATACTTTTGGGATTAGCCTAAATGCAGAAGCTATCAGGGGAAATGGAGGCATATAATTATTATGGAGAACTGACTTGCAGTTAGGTTTGCCTTCTTATTAATGATTATTGTTTCAGTTTATTTTAACTTGTGTCAATTTATCATTGTAAATAAACTAAGAGAATGAAATAATTTAGTTATAAATTCTCTCATACTCGATATTCAACAGCTCCAGCCAACTGATATGTTTTGTCGGATTTTTTTTTTTTTGCAGCAGGTTTTTTTATCTTGTAAATAACATCACACTTCTCTCTCTCTCTCTCTCTCTCTCTCTCTCTCTCTCTCTCTCTCTCTCTCTCTCTCTCTCTCTTTGAAACCAGTGTTCATTAATATTTTTCCCAGCCAATTTCATTTTTTAAAATAAATATCATTAGAAGTTCCTTTTGAAACTGCATGTTACATTATAAACACAGTAAGAAACTCCTTTGTTTTTTATTTAATGATACTTATCAAAACTAAAAGGTACAGTATCTATGATATCAAACTCTTTCCATATATTGACTATAATATCTGCCTCTTCCGAATACTCATTTGTTACGTAAGCTGATCCCAGACTTTCTGGATAACCTAAGGTCAACGATGCTCCCCATCACAAGGGCAGCCATCATTGTCCAACGCAGCTCACACTTGAAGGCTCTCCGCCCTCCTCAGAAGTCTTCTGCTCTGCAAATATTTAAGCGAGTAGCAAATTCATCCCTGCTCACTGCTGACGTTTCCTGGATATCAGGTGTATCGGTTTTATTTTCTGTTGCCTCATGTTCATTTCTTTATCACCTTTTCCTATAAGTTGTCTGTGCAGGGTGATTTCCCTTTGGAGTCCTTGTGGGTTTATAGTCGGTTAACTCTGTCCACAAGGGTTTTCCCCCGAAGGGAGGTAGTGTCATCACTGAGCCTCAAGCGGTGCAGCGTAGGCATTACTCGAGGTTCTTTGAAGCATCCCTTCGGCCCCTAGCTACGACCCCTCTCATTTTTTCCCCTGCACCTCTGCTCATATTTTTTTCTTCCGTTTTACTTTCCACCTTCTCCTTTGCTACTCGGGTGATTCCATTTTATAAACAGGGGAGTGAATGTTTAGAAATACATATTAAATTGGCACTTTTCCTATACGTTTTTATAATGATTCGATATATAATAACTTTTAAATAAATGTCTCGTTTTAATGTACACATTACATTAAACTTAAAGTCATTTACTATTAATATACAAAATATCCTTTTCAATTTGACAAGAGTTTTTGACCCTTTCTGAAAATGGCCTTTCCCATCTTGATGTACCTGAGGTTCTGATTAGAAAGAACACCTCTTGTTTTATCTCGCTCCCAATAAATGGAACATCCATTTCATGTTGAAACATGTTTGGGGAAAGATTCATACAAAAATAACTACTTACAGATAAACCTCATTGTTCAATGTACGGTGAAACGTGTGGAGATTTGAGAAGGTGGTTATTTATACTAGGATTTAATAACCGCTGCCAAGACACAGATGAGAGTTTAAGTAGTTTTGTATATATGACACTGGTCATGAACATAGTAGTTCTATTAACCGAAGATTAATGGAATTCTATTCAATTTTTCAACTGCACTTGTTACTCAGGCATTGCCAGAGAGAGAGAGAGAGAGAGAGAGAGAGAGAGAGAGAGAGAGAGAGAGAGAGAGAGAGAGAGAGAGAGAGAGTATTCAGAGGGCTTTAATTCAAGGGATTGTGGCTTAATTAGATTTCAGGAAGAAACAATACCTGGTCCATAAATTATTAGTATTCTCTGATTTATAATCAAGAGAAATTGCCAGTAAACGTCTGATTTTAATAAAGAATTCCTATCAGTGACTGAAATCTGTTTCCGGTAGTGGATCCTTAGTTTCCTCTGTGATAAAGCCTCATTTAATGTCTGTCTTTCCCTTTAACTTACAGGGAGGAATACAAATTCCCTTTATGATTTACCATACAATGTTACAGCCTGTTTATTGTGCTACATATTCCCTTCGTATATTCGTAGTTTCATCTCTGATATCGTGTGATTCCTCTTCCCCGTAGGGGGGTAGGGCCGTCAGTGTACCTCGCGCAGAGCCCTGCAGGCATTACCTAACGTTCTTTGCAGCGTCCCTTAGGCCCCTAGCTGCAACCCATTTCATTCCTTTTACCGTACCTCCATTCATACTCCCCTTCCATCTTACTTTCCAACCTCTCATAATTATTGTCTCAGTGCAACTGAGAGGTCTTCCTCTTGTTACACCTTCTTACTCTCAATTGC
The DNA here is from genome assembly GCF_040412425.1 of Macrobrachium rosenbergii. Taxonomy (NCBI): domain Eukaryota; kingdom Metazoa; phylum Arthropoda; class Malacostraca; order Decapoda; family Palaemonidae; genus Macrobrachium; species Macrobrachium rosenbergii. The sequence goes on from NC_089744.1 coordinate 9,517,925, forward strand.
CCTTTCACCTCTTAATGACCTCATAGGTACCAGCGCTTGCTTGGCCTATGGACTAAATTTTAGATTCCATTTCATTCTTCTTTCACCTTCCGTGACTTTCCATTTTCCAGAGCAAATGCTTCATGTCCTTGCCTTAGATTAGCCCCACACTTCCTTATTTCCTCTGGTTTAGGAAGGCTACATATGATTTCCCGCGTTGATTTAATATTATACTGAACAAATGTTTTTTGCAATTCCTTTCACTATCTAACTAAGTGGACTGAAGTTTTTTATTAATACTTCGGCTTGAAAATATGGAAATAAGGCATTTTTTCAAAATTAAAATTCTGCTGTTACCTCTCAACATATTTAGTTACCAAGAAACCTTTCTTGGAGTTCGTTTTCTGTTGTTAGCAAAGAGATAAAGATAAAAATACCTTACACCCAGTCATATGTTTTCACTTTTTATATGCTGGTCTTAATATAAAAGACAGCTTTCTTGTTAGGGCCAGTGAGAGACAGGTAATAAGAAAAAACATAGATCATCCTCTTTTCTTGCTATTTCCGCTTCAACTTCTCTGTGGGAACTTAATCATTTGAATGATGGAATTTTGCCTTATTTTGCTATCTGTTTAGAAGACCTTAACAGAAAGGAGATAGCGCTAGGCGTCTTTTATAGCTCCAGCATGACAAGTGGAAATTATCTCCTGGTTTTCTCTCAGTACCACTCTTGTGTCTTGTTTGGTAAGCATATACGTAAAATCTATTCAAATATAAGGCATGTTCGCTTGTCCCAAAGAAATATTTGATATATGTTTTGAGCATTAGTAAATTCACAAGGATATTTTTCAGAACTGCATTTTAAAATAATTTCTGATACTGGTTTACGTATATAAATACAAAAATAATTATGAATAAAAGTTGGTGACTTTTCTATGTGAATAAACTTTATTTCCCACCAAGCATTATGCAGCTAAATGTATTAATTTAAAGTTACATTTTGATCCATCCATATTCCAACTTTGCTATTATGAATAATGACGAAGTTCTCAATAGCCTTGTCGGAGCTGACTATGAATACAACTTGCTAACTATTTCCCAAGCTATTCTTCACTCTTTATTGATTCTTCAAACTATTAGCACAAGTTTACTGAATGAGATAATGAATTAAAAATAGGAATTTTAAAAGCGAAATATATCATATTAACGTGTTTTATTATTGTCCATACCTACACCAATTCACCAACAGGTCATTTACGTAAAGGCAATTAAGATGGTCGAATTGTTCAAGGGTTCTTTCACTGTTGCCGAGAGGCAAAAAGCCGGTCAATTCTGATATGGGGAACGAAAAGCGAAGACAGAGCCTCTAGTGGCCAAGACGAGAAACATATCCATAAGAAGCCGGTTAGAAATATTTCTCCCAGGGACCGTTAGGTGGCAGCACCTTACAGGGTCCACTGCTTTGGTAATTACATTTTAACATACGATGAAGTGTTCAAAAACACATTCAACTGTCTTTATTGCTGTACGTTTGGGTATGAGTCCATCTACAGTAACTCTTGAATAAATTTCTAGTGTTAATTTACAAATTACGTACAAATATACAAATGGAAGTCGTTTTTAATATGAAAAAAACATATTCATCATGTTACGAACTTTTATTGCCTCCTCTAAGGCAGACTCTATGTGAAACTGAATTTTATCGCTTGCTCCAAGGCAGGCTCTATGTGAAAATGAAATTTATCGCCTCCTCCAGTGCAGACTCTGTGAAACTGAAATTTATCGCCTACTCTAAGGTAGAGTCTATGTGAAACTAAATTTTTGCCTGATCTAAGGCTGACTCTATGTGATACTGAAATTTATTTTCTGTTCTAGGGAAGACTCTACGTTACACTGAAATTTATTTTCTGTTCTAAGGAAGACTCTATGTTACACTGAAATTTATTTTCTGCTCTAAGGAAGACTCTATGTTACACTGAAATTTATTTTCTGTTCTAAGGAAGACTTTGTTAAACTGAAATTTATTTTCTGTTCTAAGGAAGACTTTGTTAAACTGAAATTTATTACCTGCCGAAGGCAGACTTTGCCTGTTGTAGGCAGACTATGTGAAACTGAAATTTATTGCCTGCTCTAAGGCAGACTCTATGTGAACCTGAAATTTATTGCCTGCTCTACGGCAGACTAGGTGACACTGCCTGATCTAAGGCATACTCTATGTGAAACTGAAATTTATTGCCTAATATTTTATATATATATATATATATATATATATATATGAATATATGGATATACAGTATGTATATATAAATATATAAATATATATGTGAATATATGGATATACAGGATCACAATAAAAATGTCATTGACACAAAAAAAATTAAACTGGCGCTTCATATATACACAGTATATGTATATATATATATATGTATATATATACATTATATATATATATATATATATATATATACATTATATATATATGTATATATATATATATATATATATATATATATATATATATATATATATATATATATATATAAACTAGGAAATATATACAAAGGTATTTGAACACTTATTCCAGGAAAACATTTTACTATTAGAATCCAGTAGAGGGAACTCATGGAGAAGTCTAACTAGTATTTTGAAGAGTTTTAATTTTCTCTCTCTCTCTCTCTCTCGTACTATCTATTATTTGGGAGTAGATTGAACTTTGCTGAAGTGGTTTTTTGGAATCACAATAAATAAGCAAAAACAGTCCAGAGGAATTAAAAACCGTGAGAATATATGAAAAATCTATTTTCAGTATTGAACAAAACCGTTGTCCCCTAGCGATAGAGAATGCCCTTTATGAAAATAAATACATTCCTAAAACTACCATTCTCTAATGCAATCCAAAGTGAAGCTAATTTTTGACTCGATCTAGTTTCGAAGGGAAATTCTGCACAAGTGAGGTTAATAAGAAAATTATCTTAACTACAAAGCAGACGTAATTAGAGAGAAAATTATCTAAAAAAGCAAAAACTCATTTTTTGCATCTGTCTTGCAGTTTTGCCACAAAACCTGAAACCAGAATTAGTCTGTTGCATCGTAATCCATTTCTGACATGGCAACAGGAACCGTTGAACTGACATTACTTTATCTGAACCCACTTGTCAGTTAAAGCAAAGCTTTGAACAATCTACATTAAAATATTTGGGTAAATCGGAGAAGGAATAAATGTTAGATAATAAACCTTCAAACGGCGTCATGTCAGACATCTGGCGAGGAATTTCGTAATAAGTGGGTCCTGGTAACAATGAAATTTTTAAACGACCTCCGAGGCTGGCGGTCATTTGGAGCTTGACCGTTGTCCAACTGCATGTTTGAGGACGGTCCTCTTCAGTGTTGCCAACTCGATTTGACAGTAAAGCGCTAATAGTGGATCGCAAAGGCACTAAAAAGGCGCTAGACTTTCTAATTAATGCACTAAAAAAAGCGCCAAATAAAAAATAAAGAGTAATTAATAAAGCTTATGCTGTAATTACGTGTACTGATCATCATTAAAGATTATATACGTGGTTCTGCTAAATTCAGAAGTCTTCTAACATTCCAATAAAGTCCTCATCTGCATTTTCATTTTCATAAACTTCGAGACTTCCAATTTGCTTGACAACATCACTTGGAAGCTCACATTGATAGCAACATTGCTCGCGCTTCTTCAATCCATATTTAATGGCAAGACTACTATTTAATGTAGAAATCCTTTTTCCTTAAAAAGGGCGCCAGCCAGCTCCAAACGAAAACTTTTGGGCGCCGAAATAACTGAAAGCGCGCCAAATCTAGCGCGAAAAGCGCTAAATTGGAAACACTGGTCCTCTTCGACCGGTATCGGTAACATCATCAGAAATCTTGTAACTGAACTTCGTCCTGGTTCTGTGCATATTAGATTGCAGAGACCACACGGGACCACAGGAGTATTTGTGCCTTTGTTGAAGTTTAAATGAAATTTTTTAAGGTACACCAATTAATCTTGAGAAACTTCTCCATTTTATTTCTGGTCGGCTTACATCTTTAAACACTGTCAATTAGAGCAACGAAGTATGAAAAAGTAAATTGCTGTTTTTTTATAAGCTGTCAATTGCTTGATCGTAAAGTATTCTAAAATGGTGAATAAAGAGTACATTTCTAATAACCAATATTGGGTTACTGTTACAATCTTGAAGTAACTATCGCTGAAAGGTGCGTTGGAAAATATATATAACATTTTTATTATTAAGGATATTTTCATAAATACTGCAATTTGTTCCAATACAATAATTAACATTTAATACAAATATACAATAATCATTATTGATAAATAATTATCTGTAATTAAGTTCTCAAAAGCCTCTGAGTAGCAAAAGGATAATTGACCACGGAAGGTTTGCCCTGGGTTGAGATAAATTTAGGATCAATTTAATGGGAAATTTAAGAACTACCTATATACCTTAAATTGTTAACTATTTGCTCAGCATCAAGGTGCAATCAATGTATACATTCAACACCTGTTATATAGAGAGACATCCACAGGTGAAGAGTCAAGGGAGTGACCCATGCAAGTAACGGAAATTCTCTCTCTCTCTCTCTCTCTCTCTCTCTCTCTCTCTCTCTCTCTCTCTCTCTCTAGGTCAAAACGAGAAAATTCACATAGGATGGGCACGTGCAATTAGAGCAACTTTCTCTCTCTCTCTCTCTCTCTGTGTGTGTGTGTTAAAACGAGAAAATTTACATATGATTGGCACGTGCAGGTAGAGGATCTCTCTCTCTCTCTCTCTCTCTCTCTCTCTCTCTCTCTCTCTCTCTCTCTCTGTCTAAAACGAGAAAATTTCATATGATTGAAAATTCATATAGGATTGACAGTGTAAGTCAAAACTAGAACTTTCAACTCTCTCTTCTCTCTCTCTCTCTCTCTCTCTCTGTGTCTCAAGGTTAAAACGATAAAATCGCTAAAGGATTGACATGTACAAGTAAAGGAACTCTCTCTCTCTCTCTCTTCTTGAAGAAAATACACTTCGATTTTTGTATATTATCATGAGCCACGTTTTCCGGAATATGACAAACCCGGCCGAAATAATTATGACGAACTTAAAAACACAGTTTAAATAACATAAAAATAGCTTGCAAATATCATTTCATACTGCAGTTAAATTGAAGTCAACATGTCTTTTTTTACACTGTTTCCACAAATTTTCCAGGTTCTGCTACCTTTTTTGCTTCACCTATTGAACGATTAAGATCTTAAGAGCTACCATTAATCTTGTAACTGAATACCTAATACAGTAACACCTCAACTTAACAGTCCACTAAGTCACCTTAGGGGATTTCTGTACTTATCAGCTAATGTCTCTTTTAAGTTTTCTGTAAAAGAAAACTATTGAGATGGCTATTTGTCTGTCCGTCCGCACTTTTTCTGTCCACCCTCAGATCTTAAAAACTACTGAGGCTAGAGGGCTGCAAATTGGTATGTTGACCATCCATCCTCCAATTCAAACATTCAAATTGCAGCCCTTTAGCCTCAGTAGTTATTATTTTATTTAAGGGTAAAGTTAGCCATGATCGTGCGTCTGGCACGCTATAGGTGCCAACACCACAGGCCACAACCGGGACGTGGCTGAAAGTTTCATGGGCTGCGGCTGAGAGTTTCATGTACCGTGGCTGCGAGTTTCATATAGCAATTATACTCTGTACAGAAAACTCGATTGCGCCTAAGAAACTTCGGCGCATTTTTTACTTGTTTTTTCCATATGCTACCAGTTTGGATGTGATAAATCTTTTAATGTTTTAATTTTCTTGAACTGAATGTTCCCTGCAAAGGACAAATTAGTCTAGGTCAGGAACTATGTGGAATTGTTGTTAATTGTAAGATATCTAACAAAAATATCCCAGTGCAGATTTAATATAGGGCGTTTGTTACTTAACGGACTTTGGTGCTTATCAGAAAGGCCACACACCCTAAAGAGTCTGTTCAGTTGAGGTGTTACTGTACTAATCAGAGTCCGTCATTTTATATTCCTTAGCCCATTTTTCTCATTTCAATGACATTCACTTTAGAAACATCTGTTTCCAAAAACCATGTCACAATTTTTCTGCTACTTTTCTTTACTATGGCCAAGCAATGTCATTGTATTAATAAGCATTATTTCACTTCATACTCCATTTATGTTATACCAATGAGGGTATTTTTTATTTAGAAGTAAGCAAGTGGCCAACTGGCCCAATTTTATGATGCGTATGCACGGTAGGGCTGAAGTGAGATATGGGATATTTTCTACCCTTACAAAAAAAATTAATCTTCCACAGGACTTCAAAAATTTAGATTCAGATCAACTGAATGGCAATTTCAAGATTATAAAACTGACTTGTATTCGTTACTCTTTGTACAGTTAACTTTGAGAGATATTCGTATTTCTGACTTCCTGATAAGATGCAAAGGCCCCAGGTAAAATAAAAAGATGAACAGGCAACTCATCTTTTCTTACAAAGCCCTTTATCTCAATATTTGTAATAATAAGCAGAAGATATTGTTACATAGTCATAATTAAGATGGAATTATGTTAATTAGAACTCAGTATCGCATGACCACTGGCGTAATAAGTGATATCCTCTTAACCTGAGTTATGCTTTACATGTTTGTTCTAGTTCCTGACGACCTTGGACCAGTTGTGTATTATATCTGGGAGTTTAGGGAGTGGAAATCACTGTAAACATAAAACGCACATGATAAGCAAATTTGATTAGCTCTGAAAAGGTAAAATATCGTCTTATTTCAAATTCATTTCTCTGTAAGAGATATTTCGTCAAAATGATCATGTAAAATGATCATTTAAATGGCAGAGACTGCAAACTGCAATAACCCTTGAACAATACACAACGAAATGGATGTAGTTTAATTAACCAAGCAGCGAGATATCTGTCACAAAGCATGCAAGCAAGACGAGACATTTTTACGTTGAATATCAGTTTGCAGCATTTGGGCTAATGCTTCCTGACTGTGAGTTCTTTTGATTCGAAAATGGACCCAGAGCTGTGACTGACACCCTTGTTTCAATCGGGCAGAGAGAGAGAGAGAGAGAGAGAGAGAGAGAGAGAGAGAGAGAGAGAGAGAGAGAGAGAGAGATGTCATTCATCTCGCCTCACCTGGCGCATTTCGAAATCAAGAGAATGCTCCGCTCAGGTAAATTATTGTACTTCTTATTTTGAGCTTTTTTTAGTTACAGGTTTTGTCAGGTAATTTTTTTATTTTGTGTTTATTCTTTTTTTTTGTTACAATTTATTTTTTTGGTCCTGGAGGGGCTAAGCCATATGTATCTTGATTAATTTGTTTCGTTAATGATTACAGGTTTCGAGCTTTTTAAAATAAGTCAAGAAATAATTGTGGTTTGGACAATACACATTCTTAGCACTTTTTCTGTTGGTATATTTTATATCAATTTTAAAATATATGCTGATTAAATTTTATTGCTAGTATTGTTTTATGTTACAGTTATTTGTTTAGTCTAAACGTCTTTTCATATCAACTATAAATCTAATTATTTGATCCGGGAAGAAAAAAAGTCTTATTTACAAATTTCATATAAAACTAGTTTACATAAAGTTGATGCGAGCACTTCTGAGAAGCTCTCTCTCTTTACAAATTTTAAGTAAGACTGATTTACATATATTTGAGACGAACACATCTAAGGATCTCTCTCTCTCTCTTATTTGCAAATTTAAATAAAACTGATTTACATAAAGTTGAGGCGAAAACATCTGGGAAGCTTTGAACTCTCTCTCTCTCTCTCTCTCTCTCTCTCTCTCTCTCTCTCTCTCTCTCTCTCTCTCTCTCTCTCTCTCTCTCATTTACAAATTTTAAATAAAACTGATTTACATAAAGTAGAGACGAAAATATCTGGGAAGCTTTGAACACTCTCTCTCTCTCTCTCTCTCTCTCTCTCTCTCTCTCTCTCTCTCTCTCTCTCTCTCTCTCTCTCTCATTTACAAATTTTAAATAAAACTGATTTAAAAAAAGTTGAGACGGAAACATCTGGGAAGCTCTGAACTCTTTCTCTCTATCTCTCTCTCTCTCTCTCTCTCTCTCTCTCTCTCTCTCTCTCTCTCTCTCTCTCTCAACACCGGGCACAACGCACCTCATTAATGACCACTGGTGGCCAGAACCCCGTAAAAAAAATATGCTGAGTCCGAAAATTAGCATCGGTGAAGCTTACCTTCAGAGGCGTCTGGCTGTTTAACGCACGTACATAATAATCCCGAGGCGTGATGTGCATAATGAAATAACATCAAACACTTTCACAATTAAATGGTTCGATAATGACGCTCTTGATATTCGGACAAAATAAGCGCGGATAATTTCGTTTCCACAAACGCTGCGACGCCTCCCAACAGTCCCGACAGCAATTTCAGGACATAGAATTAAATCACGATAATGTTACCATTTGCATTTGATTATTTCATTCGGCTTTTAATGATGTTTTATGGTAATGAATAGATTTCATGAGAGTTTGTCACGATAGTTGCCGTCAGCTCAGTGGAGGCTGGGTTCATGTATAATAATTATTATTATTATATTATTCAGGAGTGAACCGTATTGATGCGGAAGACCCCTCAGCAGTCACTGACTTGAAATTCAAGCTTCCAAAGAATGTGGTGTCCATTTGAAAGAAGATAGAGTAGGTAGTTTATACCAACACAAATGAATAAGCTATGAGTTTACCAGTCCAGCAAATTTCCAAACGTAAGTTATGCAAATGGCTAAAATTCACTTGCAATAAGAATTCGAAGAAATGTTGTGGTGATATTTATCTATATACAAACACAGGCAAGCATGTGCGCGCGTGCGCAAATTCAGCGCAAACGCATGGATTATTGTACAAAAATTATATATATATATATATATATATATATATATAAAATATATATATAGAAATAATATATATATATATATATATATATATATATATATATATATATATATATATATATATATATATATATATATATATATATATATATATATATATACTTATATATAAACATATACATATGTATATACATATATGCATATACACTATACATATACATATATACAATATATATGCATACATACATACATGTAGTTTTCAACTAAAGGCCTGATCTGAAATAATATCATTAGAAACGTTTTCATAAAAAGAATGACCATACATTAGTAATCCAACGTTTTTCGATAAACAAAGGAATTACCTTTTATTTCCACTTTGAAAATAGGTTATCTAATCTAAATAGTGTACATATTACAATGATAAACAAAGCTTGCTTTCTTTTGCTGATAGGTTTGAATTTGGGTTTTTTTGTTCTTTCAATATATCATTCTGTCATTTCTGCTGTTGAAGAATTCTATAAATCTGAATGATTTACTATAAACTCATACATTTAATAGTCATGATATATAATTAAGTTCATCCAGTTTAAATGCTTCTATTATTAATGACTTTTCAAAAATATATGATTTTACTAGTTTTAATTCACTCCTCTCCAGAATGTGAAGGAAACTACACCACGTGATATACTTAGGTTATATTAAGGTCCGAAAGTGAAATT
>NC_089744.1:9532500-9550000 GCF_040412425.1 Macrobrachium rosenbergii
GAGGCACGTTCAATTTTCCAAATGAAACGCTTGCAATATGTATTTCACATATTAGTGAACGCGTCAGGTAGATCTTAAAAAGATGTATTGCAAGATAACCTTTTGTATTAATCTATGTAAATACACATGCCTAAACATACTTAAAATTAAAGGTGGTGCCTGAGTCGATTTTTTTTTTTGAAATTTCCAAGTGAAAAACTCTATGGCCTCCAGACATAATGCTACGAAGTATAATAATATATCAAGCTGTATTTTGATCTGTTTTAAATTTACAATTATCAGTATTGCCGAAGTTTTCCGTAAGCCCGAGTTAAAAACGAATAAAACTTGCTATGTGTTTTCTAAACTAATTTTATTTTATTTTATGGTTTTTCAGACTGTCTCAGTGAATTTATTTGAAGAGATAATGCAATAACGGTAGGAATTCAAGCTAGTACATTATTAATAAGAATAAGTAATAGAAAAAACCATTCGTATGGTTTACAGTCCTTTCACAACTGGGTCGGGAAAAAAATCCGGTGATTTCTGCTTTGAAGGACAACAGCGAAGACGGAGCCGTCTGCCGCCGGCCAAGGATAAAAGAAAAAAAAACCTGAAAGCAAGTTTGTTATGTTTCTCTCAGGATCCAATAGATGGCATCAGCTTGTACATTTTCACTTCTTGGGTGAATCCCAGTACGTGAGAAAGTGTATAGAATTACGTAAAGTTTACAGAATTACGTATTAAATTGGCATTATTGCCACCCGTATTAACATCATTCGGCCTACGGTAACTCTCGAATAAGTGCTTAGTGTATATTTGCACATTATATACAAATGAAGGTCATTTACTTCTAATGTGGTAAATGAATTCTTCATGCTGACTGAGTTTCTGACTCTTCACGAAAATGATGTATGTGAGGTCCCTATTTGGATAGCATGTGTTATTTCAATTCCCCAGCAATAAACGAAGCATCCACATCATGGGATCTTTCCCAGACAGTGACCCCCAAGGGTTTTCGGGGTCGTTATCTAGGACTAATATTTCATGGGGGTCATTATCTTTATGATATTTACAGTCCTTTATGTTTTTACAGTCATCCCCAACGGGCTTATACTAAACACGCCGCGAAGGTGAACACATACCGGGTTGCATATTCCCCAACCGTATTATGGTTCGGCCAGAAGGGTGAGAACGGGCGCGCGCTAAGTCTTTTGTTTGTTTTTACGGTAATCCTTGTATTAATTCAACAAACTTAGTATAGTAAAATAAATTTTGGGCGTGCTAAACATATCGAGATTATTTTCAAGAAGATTCTATGGTTAGTTTTTAAGACATGGCGTCCCGCTTTTTTCAGGGAAGGTCCCGAACCATAGGCTAATACACTTGGTGAATATGCAACCGGGTTAAAACCCTTGAGGGTCACTAGCTAGGAATGATCCGCATCATGTTCAAGGTAGGTTTAGAAGATAAAGTATTTAATTGCAGATAAAACTAACTGTTCACAATATATAAACATATATGTATATATGAATTTATAAATCTTTAATCGTGGTCTTTAAACTTTTACTTCTACAAGAACGGAGAGAGAGAGAGAGAGAGAGAGAGAGAGAGAGAGAGAGAGAGAGAGAGAGAGAGAGAGAGAGACTTATGATTAGTTTTGTGCAACTGAACAGAGCATATAAATGACTAATAGCGTCGAGGATTAACGAGAAGGTCATTTGATACTGCAATTACAATTATTACACAGATTTTACCCCCTTGAGAGAGAGAGAGAGAGAGAGAGAGAGAGAGAGAGAGAGAGAGAGTGCACGAAGGACTCTGATTCGAGAGATATTGCTTAACGAGGTATCAGGACAACAAATACATAGCGCATAATTTATATGTACTGTTTGATTTATATTTTCAAGAAAGTGTCAGTAAAGGTCTAGGGTCCTCAGGTACCTCTGTATGTCCATTTACTTATAGGGAACGATATTTTTTCGTTTCCCATATTGGTGTATTGCTCGCCTTCTTAGTAAGAGTGCAGTTTCAAGTCTGACACTACGTAATTTCATTTTTTTTTAATCTTCCCGAATTGGGCTTAAACTCTTACCCCATGACTTAATGCTATTTAGAGCAAGCACCTTATGTTTCTTTCTTGGCTTAGACCTACACATCCTCATTTCCCTAGGCATTTCACAAGGAATTTTTGCTAAATTGAAAGTAATATATTCTAGATAAATGTTTGTAGCTCGATTTTGTTGTAGCCTGTTGTAAATAATTTAATGAATTAAGCCTTAGGTTTTGCCAAGTTACTTCAATACTACTGTATAATGAACAACGTTTTTTTTAAGTGTGATTACAGGGTAAAATTTCAACCTAGCAGTACTGTGTATCTAGATGTATGCTGATGCGTCTTGGCACGCATTTTCAGAAACTCGCCCACGATTTGTGCAAGCTTAATTTGCTGAGTTATGTTGCCAGAAGTCTAGCTACTTAGGTCGTAAGAAATGCTTATAACTGCCATTAAAAAACGTTCAAAACAAGCTTTTTTGATCTAAGTATAATTATCAAAACATGCTCATAAGGGATGCTTCAAACTGCTATCAAAAATCGTTCAAAATAAACGTGTTTAATCCAAACATAATTATTCAAACTTGCTCAGAAGAGATGCTTCTAACCGCTATTAAAAAACACTGAAAATAAACATGTTTAATCAAAAGGTAATTATCGAAACTTGCTCATAACATATGCTTCTAGCCGCCATTAAATAAAGTTCAAAATAAAACGTGTTTAATCCAAAGGTAATTATCAACACTTGCTCAGAAGAGATGCTTTTATCTGGCATTAAAAAGCGTTCAAAACTGATGTGTTTAATCCTCGGGTAATTATCCAAACTTTTCTCGTCATGTCTCAGAACTAATTTTTATATCCGTCACCACAAATGTTTAACAGCGACATTCCCGAATTTTATTCTGAGCCCTTCACATTTCCCTTTAAAACATCGCTCGAGTGATGTTTGCTTCATTTTGCTTCAGGACACGAAACCGCACTCACTCTGGCTAAAAGAGTCCCCGGTGATATTTACGAAAAAAAAAAAAACTGTTTCTGTGCTCCTGCTCAATATCATTTCCATTTTTATTGCAACAGCTACTTAAAGCCAGATTGCCCGAACGTGCGGGAATTTCATAACGAAATTATCTCTGTCGACTTAAAATGGGGATTCTTTATTTCTATTTGGTGTTGCTTTCTGGAGTCTGCTCTGCCTGTTTGTGCGTGTGCGTGTGCGTGTGCGTGTGCGTGTGTGTGTGTGTGTGTGTGATTGTTAGTTTTTTGGTTAATCACACACACATTCATATATACGTGTGTCCACATAAATTCATCTCTCTCTCTCTCTCTCTCTCTCTCTCTCTATGTATATATATATATATATATATATATATATATATATATATATGATTTATATATATATAAATGTGTATATCTATATATGTGTGTATGGATGTATGTAGGTATAAATGTATGTATATCATATATGTGTGTATATGTATGTATATTATGCATATATATATATATATATATATATATATATATATATATATATATACATGTATATATATATATAAGCATGTGTGTATATATACACATTTATGTGTATATATATAATGTATATATATCTATGTACATATAAATGTATATATTATATACATATATATATATATACTATATATATATATATATATACTATATATATATATATATATATATTATAATATATATATATATATATATATATATAATATATATATATATATATATATATATATATATAATATATATATATATAGTTAAACTTTATATCATATAACGAACCAACACCGCGCATAGACAGACATTTCTTGGAATGGAAATTAACTCTCCTTTAGCTGACTTCCCGATTAAATTCTGCCCTGACATGCCAGGCGCAGAGTATCAGCGCAATTTCATTAGGAAGACATTCCAGCACTTGCCCTAACAGCGCCACAAGCAATCAATTGGTAACCACGACAGGTAAGCGCAGGTAATAACTGGAGGTAATTAAGTAAGCAAATCGACAATTCTAGTTGGCTTCTTGAAAGAAATGCAAGATTCTTATGTTAAATGAAACTCTGGTAAATATTTGGAGTAACAAAAACCTTCATTACATTACGAGAAAGTTTTTATAAAGAGTCGTCTTTACAAGCAGCTAACGTCGAATATCTTGCTGATAAATAACTCAGATTCTTATTGAGAATATAATTACCAATATACAAAACATGAACATTAAAGTAATCTCTGTTTAATTCATTCGAAATTAAATAAAGAATCTTTTCACATGAGAATAACTGTTGAGTGTTGTCAATGTAACTGCACTATCTCAGCTTTAGCATTTCTTTAATATGATAACTAATAGGTTTTTCTTGTTTGTTAGTTATATCCTATAAATGCTTGGAATCACCAGAACACGTTTGTATTCATGCATATAAACCACCGGGACAAAAGAAGCACAAAGTTTAAATCCTCACCAGTTTTGCCTTAGTTTTTGAAGACAGATTTAATAGGTGTGATACATCGTGCTAGAAATTTACATTAAATATGTGCTAGGAACCCCAACATATGTACTTTTAATTTCTACCAATATATATCAGTCTTCATGAAGTTATCTTGGAAACGAAAATGCGAAAATGGTCAGGATTTATACCTTGTGTTTCATTTTTTCTCGTGGTACATTTGAATCCTGTACATAAACCTTAATTTTAAGAAGTAAAAAATTATATTCTTTATGTGTAATTATCTGACATTTTTCTCTCTTGACATACAGTAGAATATTTTTAAAAAAATAGTTCTACGTTTATCTAAGATGGCATTCAAGTTAACAAAATATAACATTTATTGCCACACCAATAAGTTTAGTGTTGTACTGTAGTCAGTAACTTCACGAATCGCCGCAGCATTTATAGATACCCGAGATGAAGCACCAAGGAAGCAAATTATTGGCGGGATAAGAATAATTATTATTTGCGTCACCATGCCACCAGATTATCATCAGAGCCAGCCGCATTAGGGCAGCCCAAAATCATTATTGGAGTTCGATAACGACTCACGCTGCGAGGGTTCATACGAACGCAGCCGCCAAAGTGTTGTGATTTTGGTTCAATTAATATTATTTTCTTGTTCTCATCTACAGGGCGCTTGGGAATTTGTAATATATTTAAGGAATGCGCTGGGACTCAGTTGTGGCTAAATGTTCCTTGCAGTTACTCGTTCCGTCTTTTGCATTACTTTTGGAAACAGAAATATCCACGACACTAGAAAGGTTAAAGAATGTATTGCTTCTTTATTTCAATGTAGATAATAACCAACATACCATTATTAGACCCTCTTACTTTAAGACAACAGACCCTCATTCGTTAAAACAATGATTGATTTTACAAGTTATTTGAGTAGATTGAAGTTCAGGATTGAGGTAAATACTTTTCGACCAGCAAGCTGACGTGTATTTGTAATAGATAGTTATCTGACTTTGTCTTACTTGCTCATTTCTCTTCAGTAGTTTTTTCTTTACTCGTAAATTTCAGATTTTAATTTTGAAATCTGAAGGTACTGAGTAAACTTAAATTCTCAGTATTACAGTTTAATATAACATTCTTCTTTGGCTACTGGTTTGGTCAGAGTCATGAACAGAAAAGGGATTACCATATATATATATATATATATATATATATATATAAATATATATATATATATATATATATATATATATATATATATATATATATATATATATATATATATATATATATATATATATATATATATATATATATACTAAGATGACAAGATCAGCGAGACGTTTTGAAGTCTTCAAATAAAAAAAGGATTAAAACTTGGAAGTTACTAAACGAGTATGTTTACATTTCTCGTGCTACAGTTATTAAAGAGTTTATCATTAGCCTCTCTGTACCTACGTAACACCCATTATTAATAGAGAATATGATAACAAGATCAATACATATATATTTTATATTGTCATGTAATCTATATCGGAAAATATATCCCGCACGGGGTGGCCGGCTATAAACAATGCGTATATCCCGTTATTAGGAACACGGGGGGTCGGATACAACTATAAATCTTTTGCCAGAGGTGAAATGGAGGGGACCTGAATATATTTCACACGTGTAGAGAAAATTATGAAAACATAGTACCGAGAATAATAGTATACAATACGTCTACAGGGTTATTCAAAAAGCATTGGTAGAAGAATATTCATTCTGGAAATTGTAATGAATAAATAGTAGTCTGTTCCAGCTTCAAACCGTTTCGTTACTGCAACGTAGTTATTCAAGTGATATTACTTGAACGACCATAAATCAGGTCCGAAATCATTGGAATTTGGGTACTTACAATAAATAACTTTCTGGCAAATCCCAGTATATATTAAATTTCCCTTTACTGAAATAATTACGGACGAATATAAATTATTATTCCAGTAACGAATGATACTATTAAGAATTATTTACGGATATCTACAGATTTTATGAAGTCAACTCTAATTTAGGAGAGTACACAATTTGCATTGCAACTTTTCATAAATTGTAAAAATAAGTGATAAAGTGTTTGATCACACACACATGAACACACACATATATGTATATATATATACACATATATATATGTGTGTATATACATATACATGTGTATATATATGTATATACACACATATATATATACATATACATGTGTATATATATGTATATACACATATATATATATATATATATATATATATATATATATATATATATATATATATATATATATATATATATATATATATATATATATATATATATATGTTTAAGCTCATTTCATATACCAAATTATCTTGTGTCTGTGTGTCAGTAACTTCCGTAAAACATTATTCATATATATAAATGCATCATAAAACCTTGTAAATTTATATAACCATAAATAACACCGAGCAAACGTACGAATTCACGTATAAGTACCTGAATTTAATCATTATTGATCTCCATTAATTGTGTCTGGATGCCTCTGATGTGCCTGGCTCGGGCGATAAGCTCTTTCCCTAGTGACGCATTCGATACCTAATCTTAACCGGTCAATCATGCGTGCCAAGGACGACTCGTCTCAGGTATTTCGTTGGTACGAGGACGAGGAATTACATCTTTGCGTGCCAGTATAGGGAGTTATTACTAATTGCTTTTATAAAAGGATTATATGTATATGTATAAATGTAAGTTTATATATATATATTTATACATACATGTGTGTTTGTATACAATATATATATCTATATCTATATATGTAAACATATATATATATATATATATATATATATTATATATGTATACATATAAATAATATACATATATATATATATATATACACACACACACACACACACACACACATATATATATATATATATATATATATATATATATATATATATACATATACACACATACATATATAAACTATTATAAACAGAAACTATTAAAAAGAGATTAAGTTTCAGTTGCTATAGATTTAAACTCATATTCATTATAGCTAGAGCACCGTTTGCATACTTATCTGCTATTCCCTGTTATTTTAATTAAATTTACTCTTCATTTTCAGTAAATATTCACGCTGCGATACCTGCGCTTTTTTCCAAAAAATACACTGATTGTTATTTGCATTCGTTAATCGAATAATCGAAATACGTTTCATGATCATCAGTTAATTTATGAACTAAGACATCAAAGAGATGTCACATACACATTGGGGCGAAGCTTACTTATTCATCAACAAAGACAAATAAATTCAACAGAAAAGAATATATATATATATATATATATATATATATATATATATATATATATATATATATATATATATATATATATATATATATATATATATATATATATATATATATATATATACTAGGTGACCACCCCAGCGCTCCCAGGGGAAGACTCTAAAGGACTCAGAAAAATTGTCCTGCACCTCCTTGTACTGATTGTCCCTTTTATTCAGAAATTACTGTACTGAGTGCCCCTTTTATTCATAAATTACTGTACTGATTTTCCCATTTATCCAGGTATTACTGTGGTGACGGTCCCTTTTATCCAGGAATTACTGTACTAAAAATTCCTTTTATCTAAATATTACTGTACTGATTGTCCCATTTATCCAGATATTATCATGGTGACTGTCCCATTTATCTAGGAATTACTGTGATGACTGTCCATTTTATCTAGGTATGACAGTGCTAACTGTCTCATTTATCCTGACATTACTGTACTGACTGACCCTATTATCCAAGTATTGCTATAATGACTGTCCCATTTATCCAGTTATTTCTGTGGTGACTGTCCCATTTATTCAGGTATTACTGTGCTGACTATCCCTTTTATCCAGGTGGTATTACTGTGGTGACTGTCCCATTTATCCTGGTATTACTGTACTGTCTGTCACTTTTATCCAAGTATTACCATACAAACTGTCCGTTTTATCCAGGTATTACTGTGGTGCCTGTACTTTTTATCCAGATATTACTTTGTTGACTGTCTAAACACTGATACAGAATTATTAATCACAGGAAAGAAAAAAAATTTCAGTAATATATTCCTATGGTATGGAGCTCATGAAATGAGGTATGATAAACCCAGAGAGTTTATTTACACATGAAATAAGGTATGATAAACCCGTAGAGTTTACCACATAAGTTACGAAGGGAAGGGGGATGGGGAAGGGGAAGGGGAAGCGTTACGTGTTTGAAACCTACCCTATTATCTAAGTTGGGTCAAATGATGGCCACGTGGAAATTTTGTCTAGATTGGTTAAGCTGTTCGGATTTCTATAGCGAACAAAGTTAAAATATACAAACATCCAAACATACGTACAAACACACCTTTATATATAAGATATATGTGTGTGTGTGCTCATTATTGTGTGTGTGTGTATATATATATACAATATATATATATATATATATATATATATATATATATATATATATATATATATATATATATATATATTATATATATATATCTGTGAAAATATATATGTGTTTGTGTGTGCATACACACACGCACACACACACACATATATATATATATATCCCAGAAATACATCACAGACTTAATATGCATTTCGAGTAAAATAACTTTATTATTATTAAACTTGTTTAGCTTTAAGCAGTGACTCGTCATAGATTGTAGAATCTACTTTTTAGCATTCACACCCTCTCGTTTATTCCAGGTTAGTGGTTGATGTTATTTTTTCTCTTTATAGGTGAGTGTGAGACGGATTAAATCTTGAAGTTTTGACTTAAGATTTGCTTGGTGGGGTAATCTGACTGTCGGTCTTTTTGGATTATCTGTTTTATCAGTGGATTTAGAGAGTGTTGTCCTCGGTGTCATTCTTCCAGTGCCTTCCTGGCAAATTTATTGACTTTTATTTTCTTGTTTGTTTGTATCGCGATGGCTAACACCAGCCACTAGCATTGCATTCATAATAGCTATGAATGCATGGACACTTTCCCCCTGTATATAAAATGGGTAATTCTTATCACGAGTTACAAAAGAAAGCTATTTACAAATCTTAAATAATAAAAAACAGATAGATAAACAAAAAAAATTTGCAAATCTGATATTTTTCAAATCCGCTTCTGAGTTTATTAATGCTTGTTACCTTCGCTTAGGCCGGCATTCCTTCTTCGATCCGGCGCGCGTGAGATATGAAAAAGAAATACAGGTAGCATTCTGTATATGATTTGTTAGCTCAAAATGACTGTTTATTTCTGTATAAGTCAAGGTAATTTCCTGAACTTTCATTTAATTCATATTTATTACCGAATACTCTTATCTCTCACGTAGCAGCTTCAGGGGTAGGAAGAATATTTTTGAAATCATATTGGAACTAACACAAGAGAAGGTTTTCGTTGTTCAGAAAATATTGTGAAAAGAGGTTTTTAATAGTTACTAGTACGATTTTCATTATGCCCTTAATTATTATGGAAGCTATTACATATTTCCGAAACTTTTTAACATAATAAAATAAATCATGAACCTGAAAAAAGATTTAACAAAACAATGTTGAATTTAAATTTTACACTAGTCTTCGTATTTCCTCGATATAACGTCCTTCTCAAGCTAATTTGCTTGTCATTTCCTACTAAATGAATAAATTAACAAATCACCAGTAACCTAATGCCCCAGAGTTCCTGACTTCAAGTAGCCCATTTGAGTTTTTTACTTTGTACAATGTGAGACTGAAGTACATTTCTGAATAGTGTTTTTAGAATGAAAAGAAAAGAAAGGCTTCGATTCCCTCTGTTCAGTTTTTCATTTCAATATTGTACGCGATTAATGAACTTTATCCGTTACTAGGAAAGAACGAAGGGCTAATTTACGAAGCTTTCTATATGATTGGTTTATGTTAGGTAAATTGTAAGATGCCTCCTTTATCTGAAGTAAAAAAGGTCATAGCTGTCCGTAGATTAAACTGTAAAAATGTAAACGTTCGTTTCAAAATATGACATACAACGCGACTTACAGTCCAAAAAGATTTTAATCTACTTTAGGTTACAAATGCCATACATGTTTTATGATTTATCCAGCGTTTTTCGGTGCATGATTATCGTTCTCTGTATATTTTTGTTCACCTCGCACTGTTTTACAGTTTTTTCCACACACGAGAACTTTGTTACATAGCGTTCAAGAGAGCAACTATTTAGCCTTATATACTGTATGTGTGTATATATATAAAGCTAAATAGTTGCTCTCTTGAACTCTATGTACCAAAGTTCTCGTGCGTGGAAAAAAATGTAAAATAGTACGATGTGAACAAAAATATATCGAGAACGATAATCTGTGTCTATGTATGTATGTGTGCGAGAGGGCGTGCGTTTGCAAATATCTCGAGGAAAAAATGAATAGCTTCACCTAGATATGGCCCCCTCTGTAAAATACTCTCTCTCACTCTCTCTCTTTCGCTTTCAACGAGCTCCTCAAGAGAGAGAGAGAGAGAGAGAGAGAGAGAGAGAGAGAGAGAGAGAGAGAGAGAGAGAGAGTAAACACAGAATACTCTCAAAAAGCATTGGGTGACCAAGTACGTTTCCAACGAACTCCCACGTTTCCACAGGGAATGGGATGAGGATCGCTTTTTCACCCATGAAGGCACCGAAATGATCCATTTACGAGGGGAAGACACGACCCAGTTTTAGGTCTCCGGGCCAGTTGTAAAATCTCTTAGAAGGAAGGTGGAAGAAGCGTGTGTGCGTTGAGTCTGAGAGAAATCTATATGCTCTGTACTTCGTTGTTTGAGATGGTGGAAACGAATTGTTGGAATTCTAGAGCAATGAAGCGTTCGCACACACTTCATATGTACATGTATGTATACAGAAGTATGTATATATAAGATATATATATATATATATATACATATACATATATATATATATATATATATATATATATATATATATATATATATATACATATATATATATATATAATACATGTGACTAAAATATTTCCTGTGAAAAGAGAATTCATCTAATAAAGGTTGCCCATAAAAAACTCTAAAAGGGCAGATTTGACAGCGTTTTATATATATATATATATATATATATATATATATATATATATATATATATATATATATATATATATATATATATATATATATATATATAGATATATATAGATAGATAGACAGATAGATAGATAGATAGATAGATAGATAGATAAATAGATAGACAGGAAATTGTCACTTATACACGCGTGACTTTTTGATGTTTACAAATGCCAATACTGTCTTGTGGGATTAACTTACACCCAAGAGGATTTATAAATGATAAGTGTTTCGGTTGAATATTAACAAAAGAAAAGTAAGCTGAAGCTTTTCAGAAGAATTCTAAGTCGTAAATGACGGGAAATGTAAAATCTAACGAAATGGAAAAGTATGATTTTCTTGAAGGAAGGACAGGAGCGACTTTATTATTATTATTATTATTATTATTATTATTATTATTATTATTATTATTATTATTATTATTATTATTATTATTATTATCTGGGAAAAATTCGAAAGTAAAGTATCTTATAACACATTTATAAACATGCAACAGATATTCTTTTAGTCCTCCTTTGTTCCCTTGTATTATTGTTATGATTGCCTGCTGATTTCTATTTCTTCTTTCATCATCATCATCATCATCATCATCATCATCATCATCATCAGTATTATTATTATTATTATTATTATTATTATTATTATTATTATTATTATTATTATTATTATTCATTATTACTGTTCTTAACATTATTTACATTTCATTATATTATTATTATTATTATTATTATTATTATTATTATTATTATTATTATTATTATTATTACACCTTACCTCATACTGACCAGAATACAGTAAACAAAGAATAAAATTTCTTGTCCTGTCACGTTCACTGAACATCAGATATGCCCCTGAGAGGAAATTACTCTTCCTAATGAACCATCTCTGTACTTCCTCTTGTACACCCGACCTTACAGCTCTCTCTCTCTCTCTCTCTCTCTCTCTCTCTCTCTCTCTCTCTCTCTCTCTCTCTCTCTCTCTCTCTTCTTTTCTTTTCTTCTTCTTCTTCTTGATCATCTTCAGTTATTTTCTCCAATGACAATATCTATATTTTGGTATATTTTCGCTGTCTTAATGTCATCAATAAACATCACCACCAGTCTTCATGTTGTAGCAAAACATCTATCCTAGTTTTGAAATCCTCTCTTACCTGATTTTGCGATTATCATATTCACAGTCATCTTGAAAGTACATCGTGACTACGTGATTGCGTAATTTCAGCCATCAACGAGTGGTTCTCCTGACATCGATAGAATTACATTCCATTACCAAAGCAGCGTTGCTAGAGTTTTTGTTCGCTTATTCCCTGTTACTCAAAGCCGTATATTTTAACAAAAGCAAAGGAACACTGATGATTAATGCTTTTGTTAGTGTGTATTTATCGTAAGGGTGAAAGATGTGTGTGTTTTATTGCTTACAGGATTAGATGAGCCGTGTCTTGGTCTGTGAGATTCTTATATGCTCCAAGCACGCGTTAGTTTGGGATTACTTGTGATTTTAGATACAATTGTGGGCAAGTGAAATGATACTGAGTGTGAGTATTTAATGCCTTCTGAGAACCTTCTAATTTCCCCAGATACTGATTTCTTTATATATGCTAACAGCTTCTGGAAATGGTAATATATAAAAATGAGAGTGTTCGATTTATGTTCAATTTATTATGGTGGCATTAGTAATAATAATACTGTAATACTCATAATAATAACAACAAGAACAACAACAACAACAACAATAACAACAACAGCAACAACAACAACAACAATAATAAAACAACAACAACAACAACATAATAATAATAAATAATAATAATAATAATAATAATAATAATAATAATAATAATAATAATGAAAAACAGGGGTCACTAAATACTACTCCTCATTTAAAGCTGAGCAGTAAATGACTGGAATTCATGAAGAAAAATTAATGAAGAAGAAAGTACTTAAGTAGTGCACCTTATATTTTGTAGGACAATACTTAGAGAGCTTGTAACATATGCCTGATCTTGTTCACGTTTGTCCTTTCGTTAACAAAACGTTTAGATAATATTCTTCTCATCGGTTGTAGATGCAACACCTTAGGAGGATTAGCATTTGCTAATGGTGATAGCTAATGGGCCTCTGCTCTATTACAGATGTAATTTATATGAGTGGAATACTGAAATCTCTGTTACTGTATGAAGGTGAGGATTAAAATGTTTAAGGATATATATCTGCATTAGATTTATTTCAGAGATTATATATATATATATATATATATATATATATATATATATATATATATATATATATATATATATATATATATATATATATATATATATATATATATATATATATATATATATAACCTCTGATAAACTTGCAATTTTCAAAATAATAATTTCATTATAGATATCTCCTCTAGGACCGAATGTAAAATTGAGGATTATCCTTAAGCAATTCAATTCTCATTGTAATTATATCAGTGCCTTCTGATAAGCCTCTAATTTTCCAAAAATAATAATTTAATAATATATATACATATAATTAAATTATTATTTTTGGAAAATTAAAAGCTTATCAGAAAGCACTGATATAACTGCAATGAGAATTAAATTGCTTAAGGATAATCATCAATTTTACATTCGGTCCTAAAGGAGATATCTATAATGAAATTATTATTTTTGGAAAATTACAAGCTTATCAGAGGGCATAAACACACACACACTATCATTTCTCTCGCCCACAATTTTATCTAAAACCGTAAGTAATCCCAAATCCACACTTACTTAGAACCTATAAGAATCCCACAATACCCAGACACGGTTCATCTAATCCTGGACTCAATATGACATAAATTTCCCACACACACACCTGTCATCCTTACGACTAATCTACAAAAACAAATGCATTAATCATCAGTGTCCATTTGCTTTGTTATGATATACGACTTTGAGTAATAGGGAATAAGTGAATAAAAACTACAGCAACGCTGCTTTTGTAATGGAATAGTTTTTTGTCGATGTCAATCTTTCCTTCTTTCTCCTCCCTAACACACCCTCTACTCTCTCTCTCTCTCTCACTTCCTCTGGCTCCCCCGCCTTCTCTCCTTCCTGTTAAGATAGTTGCTTCAGTTACAGTACATTATTCCTTCTCACCCCTTATTCCTATTGGGGCTGAACTTGGACTTAAAGGGCATCGGGAGTGTCCCTGTTCATCTCAGCGACCTTGACAACTAAGGATTAGACACTAACATCTGTCGTTTTCGGTTATCTTTACATGTCACCCCCTTTCCACACGACCCCCTCTGGTGCCAGTGATGTCTTACCCCCGCAGTATTCTTTTTCAGATAGTCTATCATACGTATAACAAGTTCGTTGAAATTGCTCAAAGCATTTCAGAGTTATGCAGTAACACACAAACATACATACATCCATATATATATATATAATATATATATATATATATATATATATATATATATATATATATATATATATATATATATGTATATATATATGTATATATATATATATATGTATATATATATGTATATATATATATATATATGTATGTATATATATGTATATATATGTATGTATGTATGTATATCTGAAATAATAAAACTATTGGTAGGATTTTAATCCAGATTCCTCTTCGTTTTTAATAAACTAGATGTACTAATTGGACGGCTTATGACAATTTTCAGATAATTAGGCGTAAATTACTTAACTGCTGGCCAATGCAGTTTTGGGTATTAAAATTTTATATCTGTTCTAATATGTTTACCAATAATTGATGGTACAGATAAAGTTAGAATGTTACAAGGCCATATAATTTTCTAGTCAAAATGGCATGCTTCTTTCTCTCTCTCTCCCTCATTTACACACACACACACACACACACACACACGCACATACCCACATATACATAAATATATGTACAGCAAATGAAATCAAGTAAAAAAAATACTGTTGAATACATTTTAGAAACTAACGTTATATTCATGATATATTTATTTTCCGTATTTATTTTAAATCGCATCTATACTGAGACCAATTACGTGCCTGATAGTCTTAAATGAGACGCATCTAAAAGGGCAAGACGCTTCCCAGATGAAAGGAACGCTTATAACAAGGGGGGCAAAGTCAACAGCTGTAACAGAGAACGACTTTGGGTTAATGAATCTAATTTCTCGGTGCCCGGCCGGAAGCAGCGAGTCTGATTTGGAAACTTCAGATGTTGGCTGTTAACAAGGCACGTTTATCATACTAAAGAGATCACTGGTATTCACAGGGCAAGATACAGATAATAACGCAAGCTAGGTAGAATTTGCTGACGAATTTGTGATTACGCTTGCTTGTATACAAAGCAGGTGACTGCGTGTGCGTGCGTCTGCATGTATGTGTGCTTGCTTGTACTCGGCGTTCATTTAAGTAAATGGATTATGAAATTATAAAATGATTAACAGTCACAGGAAGGGAATGGGAGTAACTACTGACTTTAATTTCTTAACTATGCGCTTAGCAATTTAATCCACCATGATATATGAAGTAGATGAAACAGCCACCCGTATGTACCACACATATATATATATATATATATATATATATATATATATATATATATATATATATATATATATATATATATATATATACACATATACATATACACTATATATATATATATATATATATACATATATATATATATATATATATATATATATATATATATATATATATATATATATATATATATATATATATAATCTGCTAAGTACATGAACACGGGCAAAAATGGGCGAAATCTTCTAGGTGAATTCACGTCTAAATAGCTCACGAATAATATACGCAATAATAAATACATAGGAAATGGGCAAATTCATGTCATAAACACATCCTTTCATATCCTATTAATATGAAATTCTTAAATCGTATATATAATTAAACTAATTTACTCGTGTCAACACGTGACTGATCATATTTTGACAGTGGAACATTAAGAATGTGTCAAATACATTAAAGAGGAATTAAAATGTATTATAATTAACTACCAATAAAACCAAAAGGGCTGGTGGAAGGTTTTAGAGTCCATGGATGTCCACCCGAGAGCTTCAGCAAGATAATTATCAATTCATGGTACCTGGCCGGAGAGCTTTAGCAAGATAATTATCAATTCATGGGAACTAGCCATAATACTCCTTAATGCTGGTGGCTTCGTGTAGGGGGATTGTTTCAGAACGCCGCAGGCTGCATTAGAGTAATCCCACTTTGTTTTAAAGCAACCCTCGCTTTCAGTTCAACTGTTATCGTTCAGCTTTTCACAATAAAAGGTTAGGTGTGTGATGAAAGCCAATGGGAATTGCACAATACGAGTGGTGCTTCTGTGATTATTGAGGAAATTAGTCTTATATCGTTAACTACAGAAGCAATATCTTCAACAATTTGATTCTCATTTGAAATTACGGGTGATATGAAATTAATATCATATAGTTAAGTATAGAAGCAATATCTTTCATGTAATTGTTTCTCATTACAAAATACGAGAGGTATATCTGTAATTACATATGAAATCTATCTTGTATAGTTAACTATAGATGCAATATCTTTAACAATTTGATTCTCTTGTCAAAATACGAGTGTTATATCTGCAATAACGTATGAAACCTATCTTATACCCTTAACTATAGAGACAATGTCTAACAATTTTATTCCCATTTGAATACTTTAACAGTTTGACACACAATCCAAAACAAGTATCTGTAGTCGCACAGCTTAGCTTAGACATTATGTATTCCTTGGCGCGTGCGCATTATCAAATAAAATAAAAATGAAATATATCCTTTCAGTCCATATCTCTTCTTAGCTTATATTAGTCAATTT
>NC_089744.1:9567500-9607500 GCF_040412425.1 Macrobrachium rosenbergii
CCAAAACGAATATATGAGTTGATTTGAAGTTTAAAAAAAAAAAAAAAAAGAAGTTGGGAAATTTTATTTCAGAGGAACTTAGTCGCTATTCAGACATTCTGGAAGAAAGAAGCAGTTGTGATTTGCATTTGAGAATTGGGGAAATGTTCCTATAAAGGACAGGATTATGTAAAAGAAAAAAGACCACCCAATAATCTTTAGACTTGATTACCCTCAGGCCTGAATGGCCATCATTTACCGATATACAGTATAAAAGATTTACATTTACTTTTTATTAATAAGGAATGGTGATTATATTTTCATTGCATTTTCAAAATATACCTGTGATTAGTAGTCGTATTTATCACGTTTGGGAATTACTTATCATCAACAAGGATTAGAAACTTTATTATTATTATATTACAAATTCACTAGTTATTTTGGAAATGCACAAAACAAATTCTTGGAGAAATCTTTGAAATAAACTGAAGTCCAAGATATACGAGAGGTATGAACGATTGGTTGACTTCTGACAACTATTATGCATTCCGGAAATGAAATAGAGTTTTTCGTCAACAACTTTCTCAATCTTTTTTCACATACTAATGATCTGAGTGTTTCAAACTTCGTCCTAAGGAAGTACTGTGCACTGCCTTGTTTCAATAACTTTTTTACTTAGAAAATGAGGTTGATTTGAAGTTTAAACACCCAAAAAAAATGTGGTGACATGTATCAGCGTCGGGATAATCCATTTATTTCAAATGGTTGTTTGACTTATGGTTAAATGTCATTCTACCTATCCTATTCAGACGAATTTTTAAAGCAAATTAATATATTGTATGATGATATATAAATTTTTGATTGTTTTAATCTATAGTTATATTTATTTATTTTAGTTATATATATTTATGTATATTCATTTTTATTAGCATGTAAAAGCTAAAAAGACCTTAAGACCATGTATTGTTTTTATAAAATAATTTTATTACCAAACGAAACCAAAAATGGACATAATAATTGATGTAATCATCATAACTATAGGAACAGATTTTTCGTTTCTTTTTATTAATAAGGAATGACGGGATTTTCATTACATCTCAAAATGTCATCTGACGATCAGTATTGTCGTATTTGGAGTTTGGGGGTGGGCGGGCATCAACAAGGATTAGTTTATGGATTATTATTATATTATTAAATTGTTGCCGTGAAAGTACAAAAGGTTTTCGGTTCTGGAGCAAATCTTTGATAAACTGTGGGCCCAATGCGTTGGATATGGAATTTTGGTTGACCTGTTGACCAAATCTTCCTTTTTGTAGCATTCCAGCGGCTCTTCTCCGAATTATCAAGCACCAGCACCGATGGCTTTTAGCGATGGCAAACGTCAACGAATGAATATTTTAATTCATTTCCCCATGGGTTCCTTTTATTCCAGGGAAACAGAGGAATGAGTTTTCTACAAACTCATTTGCTTACCAGCTGCGACGACCACAAACCTCTCGTCCTCCTTTTGCCGGAAGTAGGTGCATTGTGGCACTGATGTGTTTCCACCCACCCCTTGTTTTGCATCATGGTGGAAAATGAGGTCGACATACAGTCTTCCTTCGTTACGATGTTTTGAGTGCTCGCAGAATCAGAGCTAACGACATCCAGAGTTCCTGTTTTCAAGTCCATTTTCCTCTGGGACGTTTTGTACTGGAAACCCATGCTGGGCAGGATTCGCCATACTACCTTCTCCGAGGTCTCTCCTGGGATGATGTCTGACCTTTTAAGTTCATCCGCTAAGGTAGCAATGGTAAAAAATTGCCTGGCAGCAAACAAGCGTGTACATGCGGTGAAGTTGTCAAAGACAGGTTTGCGGCATGTTGGGAGATGATGTTGGTGGCGTTGCAGGCGGTGAAACTGTTCCCCGACGAGAACTCGTGCTACGGCTCACCAACACCCGCACAGCATTCGATGTCAATCCCACAGCATCAGCAACACGTTCGAACGGTGCTGGAAAAGATATATATATATATATATATATATATATATATATATATATATATATATATATATATATATATATATATATATATATATATATATATATATGTTTTCTGGTGGGTGGCGGGTGGTTAGTTGGGTGGGCGGGAAGTTTGACTTGATGTCCTTCTTGTGTTGGGGGTGGTTTGTTGCGGAGGGGTATTTGTGATTATCGGTCTCGTTTCCCCTGTTTACAACTGAATGGCTAACAATAAATTACAATACATCATGTAATTATTAAAATCATGATTCACTTACCGATTTGAACTAACCCTCAGACTGTTTTTTTCTTTTTCCATGCTGTAAAATTTTAAAAAGTTTCAACGCAATTGCAGTTTTGCAGTCACACGGACAAAGCAACATATTTGCCAAGAATACAGTGGTACTTGTTTGAAATCGTGTGGATCTACAACTGCTGCCGATGATTACCATGACTTACTAAGAACTTTCCAAACATCTTAAACCAATCAAATAAGATAGATTACCAAATAGGATAATTCGTGTAAGGCACTCAGTCATTCTGTTCATATCCTGTACTTACACTTTCGAATTATCAACCAACTTAGAACTTTTTTTTTTTTTTTGCTCTTTGGGTTCATTTTATATGTACAATGCATGTTTTAGAAAGGAAATAATAATGATAATGGAGGAAAAAGGGCAGGAAGGAGGAAAGAAGAGTAGGAAAGGCGAGTACAAGGGCTACCGATAGTACTAGGAAGGGTTGGGGGGATAGGTAAGGGGTGATGGCCCTGCGTCACAGATGCTTCATAAAGCACCACTTTTTCGAGACGCTCTGAGGAAAGGCAAGAAGTTGGTCTTGTCTTTTTTCTAAGAGTAAACGGCTTTTGGGTTTCTCGTACATTTTTATTTTCCGGATAACTTTTATCTAATTTTATATAAACGTATGTTTTTCCTAACTGGTATTCGGCGGCAATAATACGTTCAGATTTACGTTTTCACTCTCATGTAATGTTAAGGAAAATCATAAAAATATATTTTGTAAACAGCGTCCATCGTTTAATAATTTTTTCGTATTTTTGGTGGGGGGGGAGGGGAAAATGTTCATTTACAGACACTTGTAAAATTCTATGGGCTAAATTATATAGTTAATCAAATCTATTCTGCGAAGGTTCTTTGTTTTCAGGTAGTAATTAATTTTATAGTTAATCATTTCTTTTTATTTGGCCAAATGTTCCTATTGACTTCAGTTAATATTTACTGTTTTCTAAACAACCATTCACACACTTGAAGTATAAATAGTTCAGAGAGTTGTCTCATCTATGTTCCAGTTTTATTTTGGTGCTTTGGAAAAGAAAACTCAAATGATTATTCAGCTCGACGTTTTCCATCTCAGCAGGTTTGCACTACCCCAGAATATATTTTTGTTAGTTCTTACCTCAAACGATCAATCCTATTTGCATATCCCAAGTGGTTCCGTTTAGGCCTACCTTCTCCAGATATGATGTCTCTGCGTCGATGCCTTCATCCCATTTGCATAGTTTACGATTTTTTTTATTCACAATACCAACTAAAATCATCATATCCCCTGCGATTTAGACAGACTCTATGACATTGCCAGCCTATGACGCCATTTTATTCTTGTTGAAAGGTATTTTTAAACATTATTTTTCTATGAAAAGGTCCTATATATATATATATATATATATATATATATATATATATATATATATATATATATATATATATATATATATATATATATATATATATATATATATATATATATATATATTATATATACACAAATATGTTAATGGACCTATCCCCAGGTCAAATAGGGTCATATTCTATTGCTGTATCTGTTTTAAGAACAGCATCAATCATCTTACTTTCCTAAGATTCTCTGGTAGCGGTAGTTCATCCCTGGGTCAGCAAATTTCTTTTCTCTCGTCGTCTCCTCTCACTGAACCTATTCATAAACAAAGGCCTACTAGAATTAAACACTGATCTACAAAACTAGACTTTATTTGCAAACTTAACAAAAGTGATTCAGCAAAAGCTACGATCATGAAATGGAGTGAATTCCACCCCCTATAAATGGAAATCATCACTAGAGGAAATTCTGATTCACAAACATTCAGATTAATGATTCTAAACCAACCAAAACTAGTGACTAACACCCTAGTCACCAAGCAAAGTAAATAGGTCATAATTATTCTAGACCAGAATAAATGCCATATAGTATGTAAAAGAATAAACACCACTTCCAAAATATTCGTCCTCACAGGACGAACCCAGAATTCCTGTTAAAAGAAACATATCATATATTAAAACCTGAAATGGTGTTACAAGACATCAATATTCAAAACGGAAAAATGTACAATGGAGAACAAAATGGGAAAATGCATAATGGAGTCACAGAGGAATTTCACTGCAGCACAAGTGGGTATTTCCACATAATGTCTGGAAAAGATATAAGTGTTCATGACTTAGGGTACTCACTTCTACGGCGTCAAATAACAGATATTCCAGTGGCCGTCCTTCAATACTGCCCCACTAACAAATCAGACCCAGTCACAAAATGAAGCTCCCTAGAAGCATCTGTTCCCCTGATAATATACCATTAGAGAGTGCCACACACATACTCACTCACACGGTCTCCATGCACTTAAATCCTGATCATGCCAGGAAAGCACAAATGCATGCATCAGATACCTCGCTGTATCTAACCGTGCAAATCTCCAACGTCGACGCAACTGCACCTGCAGTGGATGTGTTTCTGACAGGCCAGCACATAGTTTGTCACTGACTTAATACACACACAGACATATATATATTACATATCTCTGTATATATATACATATATATATACACACATATTTATATATATATGTATATATATATATATATATATATATATATATATATATATATATATATATATATATATATATATATATATATATATATATATATATAGGTAAGGTTTTTATATCTACCTTTAAGATTTTATGCATTTTTGAAATCTATAGGACAAGTACTTGGTCAAAAAAAGTATATAGTAAAACCCTTATTAGTCGTCAATCAGAATAATATATGGAATGTTAAAACCGTCTGAAAGAAATCGCAAACTTAAGTATAATTATATAGGCAAATATTAGGATATAACAAAAAACAAAATGCATGTATAATGTCATTGTACTTAAGGACAATAATGAACCGGTTGAATGAATCTTACGATTCATTTTCCAATAGAAAATATCTACAGTAGAACTGATTGAAAATAAGCGAAGTAAAGATAAAATAAATAAAATGGTCAACAGAAAATTAAAGCAGGTTTAAAATTACATTTTAAGTTTTGATTGATACAAGTTATGGTTTTCTAATACCAAAAAAAGAAACGACATTTAAAGGGGTCTTTTTACGGATTTAGACAAAGTCTTTGGTACTGTAACTTTACTATATTCAAGAATTTATTGTTTTAAAATGGTTACGTCGTAATAAAAATATATTCAATCCCATTAAATTGCTTTGACTATTATAGTCATTTTAATGTCTAGTTCATCATTTTCATATCCCTGTCTCTCTTGGATTCCATAAAGGCAATTCTGGAAAATCTGAGCCTAATTAACCAGAATGAAATTGACTTCTCCAAAAATGCTCATTCTATTTGAACTTTCGTAACAGGCTGACACTTCACCGTTTGGTCCTCTCCTCCTAAGGTCCTTCTGCCAACCCAAAACAGATCAGTGTCAAGCAATCAGCAGAAGAGGGAGGATTCTTATCATTTCTGCCGGAAAGACCCTTACGAAATATCGCTCACGACGGCGAAATTATCTGGGTCGAATGCCGGTTGCATTTCGAGAGGTTTGCGTGCCTTACTGTGGGACGTTTTGGAAAGCAATCGTGAATCCCATGGAGTCGATTGGAAGCCTGGTTTTATGCGATTATTTTTATAGCACATTGAAGAGATGAATGTGAGAAAGTCTATACAGGTAATCCTTAAGTAGGGAAAGTAAATTATTCTTAAGTTAAATAGCTTAAAAACAAAAACAATACGTAAAGAAAATCACGCAAGATGTAAAGAATCTGTATATACCCGTTAATCAAAAATAAAATGCATGCATGCTTCTAAAAACAAAAAATATTTGGAAAATATTTTTATCATGAGTAAAAGAGGGAAGATGAAAGAAGTAGGATTGTTCTTAGTCATAAGAGAACACATTCATGTCTGTGAAAACAGGAAAAAAATATGGAAACTATTTTAGCTAAGAGCAAAAGAGGACAGGAGAAAGAAATATGATAATTCTTAAAGTAAACAAGAAACTCCGGAACCAGAAAAGTACCGCCACAAAGAAAAACCTCCAATTTTCTCGAGGAAAAAAACAACGGGTTTCCCGAATCGAGTTTTTTTAAAGATGTACTTGAGGCCTTTCCTGAAAGGACTCAGTTAAACGAACAGGAGTTTATCCTTCAAGACCCGGAAATAAGGAAAATATAATATACTTTTTAAAACTGTATTTATATATATATATATACTGTATATATATAGATACATACTTATTTTGGATGGGAAAAGGAACAGATATGTATACATATATATATATATATATATATATATATATATATATATATATATATATATATATATATATATATATATATATATATATATATATATATATATATATATATATATATATATATATATATATATACAGATGTCGTTAAATATGACATCGAAGCTGTACTTTATTAGTTTCTTACTAATGTTCTCTATTTTCCTTACTATCTTCCTCTATTACTATCTGATAGAGCAAAGCAGCAAAGTTCCACTTTAATGTATTTTATTTAATCAATGTAATTCGTGGAATTCATTACACACTGATCTGGAAAGATTCACTAAGGTTCGCGCAAATAACGGGCATTCAAATAACGATATCCACGAATTCATCAGATAGAAAATGGACAGATTTGTGTACCCGAAGGAAAGTGGAGAGAGAGAGGGAGAATGTTCTTAAATTATACTACGGGAGCTATATAAGCACAGCTAATAAGACAGACGAGAAGGTACTTCGTGATACTACGTAGGACGTGAAGTAATACCGTTGGAGTAAAACACTAAGTTGTAAGAACTTAAGAACTACCAGCTTAATCATAAAGAATAACTTTCCCAACAATAAAGGCTCTCTGGATAGGTGTAACGTAGTACCTAAGTATACATGTCCTATTGTGAGCTGCAAGTCGCGAAACATTACTTATATTGCAAATACTACAACTTCACTCACAAGAATGGTAGTACTCAAAATCTCACGAGAGATGGACGCTCACGATTCGGCTCTAACCATGGAAATGCTCGAGACCAACACTGAAGTTATTGACAATGTTTCCTTTGCTAAAAGACGAAAATATCTCGAGGCCGGGTACATAAACATTCATAAGCCGATCGTGAAAGAAGAAGAAACACAGCAGACTATAAATGTCTTCGACGCTAGACTTATGAAAGCATTTTAGTTATCTTTATTTTTGTTATATTTTATCTTATTCTATTCTGATGTTGATAATTTTTATTTTTAGATTTTACTCATACTTTTTACGTGTGAGGAGAGTATATTTATTAAATTTTTCATATACTATTTGAATGTCTCTTTTATGGTTTTGCTGATCTATTTTCAATTATTTACTTTTCGTCTGGTGGTTTCCAAGTAAGTAAATACCTGAAAAGCAATTCTTGGTAATTGTTAACAGGCCAGTTGCAAACAAGTCTGACAACAAATCTGTGTTTTCCCTGTCAATTTTGAGACGCTAATTGCTGAATGTTGGATTCTAACCAATATGCAGTTATGTTTTTGAGAAGTATTCCTTCAAAAGAATGATATATATGTGTGAGTTTCTTTGTAAACTTTCTCATTTGCAGTTGAAGTTGTTTCTAGAAGAGACGTTCTATTCAGTGAAACTTCTATCAAAATGAACTCTGGTGCTTTGCTCCATCAGTTTCCTGAGGAACAGAGGACGTTAGGAAGGAAAAGTGAGGAAATTAGCAAGAAACTGATTAACTGCAACTTTGATGTCATATTGAACGACATTTGTATAAAAGATAATTTACTGCCAATATTCATATATATATATATATATATATATATATATATATATATATATATATATATATATATATATTATATATATATATATATATATATATATATATATATATATATATTATATATGTTATAATATAAAGAATCTCTCTCTTACTGAAATGTCCTAATCGTGATTCGTAATGTCGAACACACACACACACACACACAAACGCACACTATAAGCTTTTGCCTTACTTGGCATTCCACTCTTGAATCTTACAATATTCTTCAAAATATTCTTACACACCCTCGAAATGATACTACCCTCGCCACCTTGTTCTTTGAAGAGGGAATAATCCCCGAGGAATGAAACTGTTACGAGGAATATCTGCCTTCTGTTTCGTGGAAGGAGAATTCCTGGTCTCTGTCTCTCTCTCTCTCTTTTTTTTTTTTTTTTTTTGCTCAGTGCCACGAGAGACACTGTCCATGTCACTTCTGTTTTCGTTGCTGCTGAAAAATGCCAAAGGAGGGCATTCAAGGGTGAAACCGAAGGGAGAGAAAAGACATTTTGATACATATACTGAGAAAGGAAGGAAATATCTAAACTGGGTAATACGAGTGATATTTTATATTTCTTCTCCCTTAGCTGATAGTTTTTTGCAAACAGTGGGTTTTTCATTTATACTTAAATTTTATTTATTTTTTTGTATCAGTTTGTGTAGATTTTTGGAGCTTTAGAGCAACACTGAATAGTATTATCTAAAATATACAGAGGAAGGGAATCTTGAAACTAGAGAATCTGGATGATATTTTGTATTTTTGCTCTTAATGAACAGTTTGTGTCAAGAGTAAATTTCTTATTCGTAATTTATGTTTATGCATATTTCTGGAGCATAAGATCTGTAGTATTTCAAAGCATTAACTGACACACACAGAAAATGAAAGGGAATCTTGACACTGGAGAATCTGGCTAATGTTCCGTATTTCTGCTCTCTTAATTAACGGGTTTTTGTAAACAGTGAATTTTTCGTTTATACTTTAAATCTGTGCTTTGTATCAGTTTGTGCAAATCTTTGGAGCAACAGAATAATATTGGAAAGCATTAAAATAGTCACAAAAATTCACTAGCCATTACATAAATTAAATGGTATAGGATTTATTTTTACGTACAAAATATCTATAATACAATATGTTGAAAATATTGGAAAAGCCTTTTATAATATTCAATAGTGGTTGCCTTACTATAGATTAGTGTTATTACCATAGTATACGTCATTAATAATAATAATAATAATAATAATAATAATAATAATAATAATAATAATAATAATAATAATAATAACATATGAGGGGAGTAGACTCTCTTCCAGACAGGTCTTATGGAAAAGGATGGCTGTATTTTGCGAATTTATCTTAAACAGTACCTTTTCTATTTTCCTTATATTTCGCTTTTCAGGCTCAGCGATTTTGGTCACCAACTGGCCAATATTCATATCGGGAAAGGACAGTGTGAGATGAGGGAACTGCTTTTATTGAATTATTCATTCAAAAATCAGTAAAAATTATAAGTAAAATATAAATCTACGGATTTTTGAATGAGTAATTCAATAAAAACACTTGCTCGTCTCGCACTGTCATTTTCCGATATGAATATTGGCCAGTTGCTGACCAACATCGCTGAGCCTGAAAAAAGGAATTATAAGGAAAATAGATAAGACCCTGTATAAGATAAATTCGCAAAATACAGCCATCCTTTTCAACAACAACAATAATAATAATAATAATAATAATAATAATAATAATAATAATAATAATAATAATAATAAAGGAATCTGGAAAAACTAGATGCCGAAGTAGCTTCAGGACTGATGCAGAAGAGTGTGCTACTAGAAACAGCGCACATGAGAAAAGTGATGGACTCCTAAGGAGGCAGGATGCAACCCGGAACCCCACCCCCCCAACTATAAAAACCACCCAGTCGAATAGGATGACTCAGACCAAAATAATAATAATAATAATAATAATAATAATAATAATAATAATAATAATAATAATAATAATACCCTCATAGATAATCATAAAAATGTCATATTAGATAGATAACCATCTTACGTATGATAATACATGTAACTAAAAAAACACGAGAAGATAATAACTCGTTGAGGTTAAAATACATTAAACTAGAAATAAGAAATTTTATACATCACTTTAAAGGCAAGGATTATTTTTACCGAAGACTTTTTTAATGTGTATATTTCTTTTATTGTTTTCGTTTTTCGCTTTTCTTACAATTAATCACGTCTACAAAAATAAAAGCGTTGGTGTCAAACATGGAAAGAAATGCTACAAGAAAAGAAATATATTTCTTTTATTTCTTTTAACATTTTTCCGAAACATATTTTTGGTCTTTGAAACGAAATAAAACAGTGGCAACTTTGGAAAAGGGTGTAAAAATGTTTCTTACCAAGTTGTTAAATTAAAATGGAGTGCAGATGTTTGTTTAAGGAAACAATTGTAACCTCAAAGACGATACTCCTGAAGTTTATATAATATGAGTGAGGATTTGAAGTCTGCTTCTGTAAGTAACTGTAAACATTTTGGTTCTGTGAATAATTTTTACGAGTAATATTCACTATAAAAAATCAAATAATAAATCCTTTCAACTATTTTGTAAAGTCAATTTATTATTAAAATAGCATATCAAAAATATTTAATTAATAATTTGAAATCTAGTGTTATTGTGCATTATATGACTGTCTTTCAAATGAACACCACATTCTTTGGAAGCTTGAATTTCGAGTCAATGGCCTCTTTTGGCTTGTTCAATGTGAATAATAACAATAGTACAATATGTTGAAAGCAAAATTGATCAGATATTCCCCAAAAAATCATAAATATATGGGAACCCACCTAGGACAGAAAAAACCAAGTAGAACCATTTCACGATTTTACAGCAAGGGAAGCTCAAGATATATGATTCACCTGGGCGCAAAAACATGGTACGTCAAC
Organism: Macrobrachium rosenbergii; assembly: GCF_040412425.1. Taxonomy (NCBI): domain Eukaryota; kingdom Metazoa; phylum Arthropoda; class Malacostraca; order Decapoda; family Palaemonidae; genus Macrobrachium; species Macrobrachium rosenbergii. The sequence continues at coordinate 9,578,552 of NC_089744.1, forward strand.
AGAATGAGAAAGCTGGTCCACGGCAAAACGACTGCTAGAGACGCAAGGTAATCGTAGAGAGCGCACTGTAAAAAAAAAAAAAAATGTCAAGGAAACATGGGCGTTATGGCCATATTTCTTGCGGTGTTTTAAATCACAACTATCGTTGCTCCCAGAACTAAAACTGTTTCTTCATTCAATGAAATCTTTATAAAAGGCAAATGTCTCGGAAAGATGTTGAGATTCAGGAAGGAATAAGCTATTTCAAAATTGGTAGGAGAGAGCATCTGAGACATACTGGAAATTCAAAAGTATATATTTTATTTTTGTAGATTTACAAGGTTGCGGATAATATAATTTTTCTGGTAATAGCAGAGGATACGTTTTTCCAGAGCCATATATATATATATATATATATATATATATATATATTTATATATATATATATATAAATATATATATATATATATATTATATATATATATATATATTATATATATACATATATATATATATATATATATATATATATATATATATATATATATATATATATATATATATATATATATATATATATATATATATATATATATATATATATATATATATATATATATATATATATATATATATATATATATATATATATATATATATATATATAAATGATATATATGATATATATAAATGTATGATCGTGTGTAGGCCACAAAAAGGGAATATGTTAATTTACTTATTACAAAATATAACGTCTTCAACCAAATGTATGAATGGTTGGGGCAAATGACTTGTGATTATCGCTTTTCGCATGATGGAGCGGTTGCCAGATGTCGTGTATGTAAAATTAACAGTTAATTTGAGATATATATTCCTTTTACGGGCTCTTGCTCTTGCAAAGAAGTAGGTATTAGAGTTATGGAATCATTTGAGGTATAATGTTATATCATCTCAACTTCTATACTATATGTACCAAAAGTTGCTGAATAATGTTTCTTCGTTCCTTATGCAGGCGCTGACTTCCACATTTTTGCATCGTAAATTGTTGTTTTTCACTCTGGGTAATAATTTAGCAATAAACCTCATAGACAGAGATAGATTTCGCTCCAAAGTGTTTGAGGGACAGAGAGAGAGAGTGTGTGTAATGACAGCTGGGAGAATATTAATCAGGAATAACATAAATATAAAAGAGAGAAAAAGAAATGAAAAGAGAACCAGTGATATAGAAAGAGAATGGAATAATCATGAAAGAGAGAGAGAGAGAGAGAGAGAGAGAGAGAGAGAGAGAGAGAGAGAGACAACACTTCCTGTGTTATGATTGCGTAGCCAAATCATGGGCGCAAGTTTAATCTACGGCAAATCATTGAGGAATGTTTGTCCGTCTCACCTATGAGCTTACCGTTCCACTCTCGCCGGAAACTAAGACTTCCGGTGACGTCATAAGTCCCCTTCTTCGGAGGAGTGTTTAATTCATTTAGTTACACCCAAAGGCACGTCATTAGATAAGAGAGAGAGTTGGAGAGTCAATTCTACTGGAGAGAGAAAGTGTCACGTTTAGTCACTACTACGCATGCACGCACTTGGCTTCGCTTACTATGGAAAGAAATTATCGATTTAGATTTTCAACTTAGATTTTATCGAGATAATAAACAATTATATTAATAATTATCACAAATTATGATCAAAAGTTCACGTAAATTCTGATAAAAACTTGGTGTTATAGGGGATTTATTGTTGTTGGTTACTCATACTTTTGGCAGAGCCAGAAGAAAAGGCAAAGCGTCAGGTGAAAAATGAGAATAAACCGAGAAAACTGAAGGAAAAGGTGACGTAAAAACGAACATTTCATTTGTTTTGTCTGTGCTTGTATGTCTGTCACGGGGAGGGGTTTGATTTTGAGTTATAAACCTTTCTGGGGTGACATAGAGGCCGTGCGCAAAATTTCGTCTGGGTCTGTCAAGCAGTTCGGATTTCTATAATGGACAAACAAAAATATAAACGTTCATTATATATATATATATATATATATATATATATATATATATATATATATATATATATATATATATATATATATATATATATATATATATGTATATATATAATGTTTGGGCATTTATACATATATAATCTTTCAGGCAACATATATAGGATATTTTTATATATATATATATATATATATATATATATATATATATATATATATATATATATATATATATATATATATATATATATATATATATATATGTATGTATATATGTATATATGCTGTTTGGGCATTTGTGCATATAATCTTTCAGGCAATAGCCGTTTTTCTAAAGCTGTAGATTATATATATACATATATATATATATATATATATATATACTATATATATATATATATATATATATATATATATATATATATATATATTGCCTGAAAGATTATGATATCCACACACTTACAAATTTGGGCACTGTTATAATTGGTAAGGAGCTAATTGGCAAAATGTCTACTTCTCAAGATTACACACACACACACACACACATATATATAGGTATATATATATATGTATATATATATATATATATATATATATATATATATATATATATATATATATATATATATATATGTGTGTGTGTGTGTATATATGTGTAATGTGTGTGTGTAAATGCGTGTGTTAGTGTACCTGTGACCTTGACATGTAAATATATTTTCCTATTAGCTACTTACCAATTATATCAGTGTCAAAATTGATGACTGAACACTCTTGTGAAAGGAATATAATTTTTACGATGATGGCTACTGGTAAAGATATCTTTGCATTTCCACAAAGCAATACAGGAATTTTAGTTTTTTTGGTGAAGCAAAAAAAAAAAATAAATTAATTAAATTTTCTGTTTGCCTTTGAGAAAATGTCAGTTAATAGTCATATCAATAAAATTTTTCTATTTTTAAAACAGGTTCTCATATATTTTGATTTTATTTAGGTTGCTTTGCGAACATTATCAATTTCAATATTGAAATCTCGTCCCTACTATTTTTCAGCAATCAGTTTCTTCCAGCCGGCTTCCAAACTATTACAGTTTATGTCTACGCAATTTCCCGAGCCGACAAATTTGTAATGATTCTCGGGTACTATGCTGGAGAGATTATCCTCCGTAATGTTTCTCCATCGCTCTTAATTTCCTAAGTTTTCCCAATAAATCCCGAACGACTCCAAAACCCGAAGTCAGGATCCCCTGTGATGCAAATTCTTCAACGTCAGCAGAACTCTGATAAACGAAGGAAGGTTTATCCTTAGGTAGAAGTATTACTGGCGGCACGTCCCTCAGCAGTAAAACGCGTTGCAATCACTTGTTGGAAACATATCGCTTACACATCATAAACAGGTTGAATGCACATCAACAACTTAATGGCAGTCCTAACCAGTGCTTCATGTGAATATCGTTCTCCACTTACGGTCGTTTATTTGATTTCACCCTCCTCGGAATTTGTATGAAATAAGTTGTCCACACGTTATCCAACATACGTCAGTAAATTGTCGCATACATGTCACAACAAGTTGAGAATCAGTCAACGACCGCGAGTTGAGAACAGATCTTTGACCAATGCTGGCTAATCATATCAAACACTAGCTAGGAATAGTGCTTCACGCAAATTGAATACAAGTCGTTCACCTGTATTCAACATGTTTATGATGGGTGAGCGATAACTTGGCGAAGTGTGTATGTGACATGTTTTACTGTGGAGCAGAAACACCCTAGTTCTCTATTTTTATTTATACAAATGACAATAAAAAAAGTTTATGGTAAACAAACTTTCATGTGATGGTTCGCTATTTTAAGATTTTCTCCAAAGGCATATGAAGAGCTTACGGAAATCAGAAAATTATTAGTATTATGATTACTGCGGGAGAAAGAAAAAGGTCCTTCTTGGGCTGAATTGCTTAATAAATTATAAAACGACAGCCAAGTTTTTCCTTTGCATAAATTTCTCCACTCGACTTAAGCCCAAATTACCTAATGGAATCTAATCAACTTATAGCACTTTTATGTCACTCTTAGCTTCATGATATGTTTTATTTATAAAATTCCGCTTAATATATTCATCTTTAATCCCTTCTTAGAAACCTCCCCTGATATAAATCCCTCAATCAGACATTCATACACGGATTATAAACGAACCATATCATTAGGTCCCATCATCCTCTCGCTCCAGACAATTCTTTGAAACGTTCACGAGGCAGAAAGAGAAATTTCGTCCCACTTGACGAATCACATGTGGACACTGAATGCAACTCGGTCGTGCAGGGGATCGTGGGCCCGACACGCGATTCAACTTTCTCATTTACTCCTGGAAATAAATGTGAGTTGTTTTAATTCGTATTATTTTCTTTTTCCACATCCTTCAGGGAAATAGCGTAGTGGCTTATTTATTTAGCTGTTGATAAGAGAGTATTTGTGCAAAAATGCATATAATTTTCCTTATTATTATTTCCTTTTTTCCCTTTTTCTTAGGGAAAAACGTGTAGTGGCTTATATGTAAATGTGCTGATAAAATAATATTTGTGCTATTATTCATAGAAGTTTTTTCTGATTATTTTCTTTTTCCCAGATCCTTTAGGGAAAATAGTGTGGTGGCTTATTTGTTTAGCTGTTGACAGAATAATATTTGTGCCACAATGCAAAAAGAGAAATATGGAAAAAATTATTTAAAGCAAAAGGACTTCATAATTTCACATCCTAAACGATTCGGTGAATCATAAAAAATGGTCTTCAGGTATCAATATTAAATCTAACAGTATTAAATTGTTTTTTTTATTTTATTCGTACAATTTTTTTGCTCGTTACTTTAGGGAAACTAGTATAGAAGCTTACATGTATAGGTGTTAATATAAAAATGTTTTTGCTACCAATTATTATAATAATCATTTAATATTTTCACCACCAAATCTATAAAGCTAATTAGAAAAACTCCTTTAAGTAGCAGCTGTCGATAAAAGGAATACTTGTGCTCTAATGTATAAAAAAGAGAAAGATTTAGTTATCATCAAAACTAATCCAGATTTTCACATTATAATCTATTCAGGGAATGAAGAAAAAAAATCTTTCAGTGCCACTATACCAAGTTTGTGATATAAACAGTCAAAATGACTGTTTGGTCCCCAACTTCATTATGCTGCGGAACCACATTCATATATATTCAGGAGATCAGAGAGGCTTGGGAACGAATTTGCAATTCAAAGTACAATGCGAAATCTCTGTCTTAGGTGAAGATGCGAATGTGACACAGAAATTCGCCAGGTACATGCACACTTCAGAACTTTTTTTTTTTTTTTTTACTTTTTCTATGCTTGTAAAACACATATTTACTATGTCCATTCATACATAAATATATGCATAAATAAAAGTCATCAACACACAGTCACGTGTGGAACAAATAAATTTCTGACTCGCATCGTGATCGAACCCAGGTCTCTCAACTGAATTACATACATGCATACGTACATAGATATATACATGCAAACATTAGATCCATGCGTAATGTAAACACACACATATATTTATATATATATATATATATATATATATATATATATATATATATATATATATATATATATGTATATATATATATCTATATATATATTCACTTTTTCTGTTTGTAAGCCAGATATTCAATAGGTATATGCAGACATACGTACACACCCACACCATACATAAAATATTATATATATACATATATATACATATATATATACACATACATATATATATATCCATATATATATACAGTATATATGTATATACAGTATATATATAACATATATATACACAAAATACATACATACATACACAAGACCCAATATATTTACTTTTTTCTCATCGGTGAGGGTAACAAGTTTCGAGAAATTAATAATTCAGAAAGTGGTCCGCCACACATACAAACCTACGTAAGATCCAATATATTTCGTTTTTTATAAGTGAGGGTAAACAGCTTTTAGAAAATAGCTATTCAGAGTTTTCCAGTATATGATGAAGCTTAATTTAATATAAAAATACTTGAGAAAAAACATATTTCCTTTTTTTCCTAGTTTGTACGGGTATTATTATTATTATTATTATTATTATTATTATTATTATTATTATTATTATTATTATTATTATTATTATTATTATTATTATTATTATTATTATTATTATTATTATTATTATTATTATTATTATTATTATTATTATTATTATTATTATTATTCAGAAGATGGCCCTTATTCATTTGGAACAATCCCGCAAGGGCCATTGACTTGAAATTCAAGCTTCCAAAGAACACGTTCATTTGAACGAAGTAACAAAGGTTCATAATAAATACAGAAAGAAGAGATCAGCTATTAAACAAATTTATATATAAACAGATAAAAATGTAAGTAAATTTTATTAGAATAATAAGAAGAATTGTTTTTGGATAGTAATGCGCTGCACTTCGCTTAACTTGTGAGGTTCCAAGTGGAAAAGCTTTTTTTAGAAACTAATGCTGAACAACCAATATATATCCTTTTCTGACTCGTATAAGTAAACATCTTTTACAAAATATTTATTTAGAGAGTAAAAAAAATCTTCCAGAAACTGTTAATTCAGAGACACGTACTATACAGGCTCAAATAGGACAAGAAATCGATCACAGGATTAATTGCAGATTAGGGAATAATCCTACGTAGGGTTCCTTTTGCTGGATTTTCGCATCCTTGAAACTGATGCGGTAAAATTCAGCATTTGCTTCCTGCATGCGAGAGGGGGTTGTGTGCCGGCTGATGAGGAAGACATGAAGGTTTTATGCAATTTGCGCGTGCAAGGAATGGAAAGGTTGAGTCATTAACATATCAGGATAAAGAGGATGTTTCTCTTTCCCTTGTTTTATGCTTCAAGCTTGATTCTATGCCTGCTTGGGAGATGGTTGTGTGTCATGTGGTGTATCTATAAAGACGTGGTTGCCTTCAAATGAAATATTTTGCTTATTGAAAGGCATTTTAGTGCATGTTCCCATTTTAACATCAAGTATAGACTTATGAAAATCCTGTTATTTACTTCCCTTGTTTTATGGTTCAAGCTTGATTCCATGCCTGCTTGGGAGATGGTGATTCTATGCCTGCTTGGGAGATGATTAAGTGCAATATGGTTGAATTATACGAAGATGGTTGCCGCAAATGTAATATTTTGCTTCTCTTAAAAGACATTTAGGTACATGTTCCCATTTGGATATTAGAATAGACCCATGGAAAACCTGTAATTTATTCCAGTGGTATACTCTTAGTCTAATCTTCGAAAGATTTCAGTTAGAATAAAACCTCACATTCTTATTATATATAATATATTACTTTGTGGATTTATTTTTAGTTAAAAGCTTTACCCACTTTATGCCAAAAGTTCTCATATCTATTTGCCAAAAATTATTCTTTTTTTTTAATATTCATACATAAATTTTTCAAGAAAATACGTGGCATTAATTTTGATCTTTGTTCTGAATATTTATTACTGTTTTAGTGAATAATTAATTATGATGAAATGTTTGTTATTTTCTCAATAACTTCTTTCAAATGATCACCATAATGTTCCTTGTGGGTTTGTTACAAATGGATAGGGTTAACCTTCCGAATAATAATAATAATAATAATAATAATAATAATAATAATAATAATAATAATAATAATAACTATATATTAATACGGAATATATGACAACCCCATGGTATAAAATTTTCTATATAATTCATGATAACAGTTTTCAGAGTTTAAGCCTCAGCTTAGCGAAGATTTACCCCTGCAGAAGTGCGATAGAATGTTACAAAAAATACACGATTTTTCATTTCAGTCTGTCATATTTTTCTGATCATTCCCACGTAAAAAAAAAAAAAAATACGTCTTAGGAAAGGGGATTTAAAATGCAAGTGTCAACTGCAGAGACTGGGGTGAAATTAGAAAATGAAAAGCTTAGCAAGGAACCTGTCGTGGTTTTGTTTCGTAATTTTCTCGTTCTCATTAAAAATAATAGTTAGAAAAGTTACTTTTTTCACTGGGATATTAGTCAGATTGACGTATTCCAATAATAAAATGTGGAGAATGTTGATATTATACTGAAGTATTTCATCACTAAAATGTGGAGAATTTATTGGGTTGTTACTGTAGGTAGATTCAAGTATTTCATTAATATAATGTGGAGAATGTTAATGGGATATAAGTCATATTAAAGTATTTCATTACTGAAATGTGGAGAACGTTAATATTATTCAAACTGAATTATTTCATTAGTAAAATGTTGAGAATGTTAATAGGATAAAATTTGGAAAAGAGGATATTAGAAGTATTTCATTACTAAAATGTGGAGAATGTTAATGGGATATTTGCCAGATTGAAATATTTCATTAGTAAAATATGGAGAATTGGAACAGGATTTTATTCAGAATTGAATATATCATTTCCAAAATACGGTTAATGTTTATGTACAATTATCAGAATTACTTGACTGATACTGTTGTCCTAAACCAAATTTTAACTTTGGCACTAAAATTGCCGGTCTCAATTTATCTTCTAATGTATACAAATAATGCTATACCAGATTTCTCGGTAAAATATTAGAAATTCATATTAGATATTATCTGTTTTTTATTTCCCGACCTTAGATACTTGCATAAGCTCCAAACAATCCTGTAGCTTTTAATATTCGTAGGAAATACTGAAATATTTGAAATTAAAAATGATAGAAAGTCAAGAGAACGTCTTTAAGTATTTATGTGAGGAAGAACTATAATTAATCACTTTCTCAAGGAATGTGGGTGGATATAACCCTACCCTATACTAATGAAAAAAGGAAATAACAAGCCCACTTATAAATATATATATATATATATATATATATATATATATATATATATATATATATATATATATATATATATATATATATATATATGTACATATTCATAGATATATGTATGTATGTACTTGCGTATGTGTATGTATATAAATTATATATATATATGTATATATATATATATATATATATATATATATATATATATGAAATTTTTATCATGTCGTGATTTATATACAACGATGAAGCTACAGATGTCGTTTAATATTTGATTCACGCTACTTCGGTTGATAAAAATTTAATAAGAGCTGCGTGTTCCAAACGTACCAATGAACTGTCATGGTGGAGGTGGGTTAATGCCGAAGCTAAGTAGAATTTCCCCGCTCTCGACGGGAAAAATGTACGGCAGGTTCGGCATTAACTTATACCTCCCTTGATGGCTCAGTGGTTTTGACCGTCGACTGGAGTCGTTGGAAAGTACTGTGTCGGGGGATCAAGACCCGGCGGTACCGGTCCATTTATCTCTTAATAATTCCCCTTCGGTGATAATTCCCCATCGGGGATATTCCCGAAGTATCGTGAATTGGATATTAAACCACATTTATATATATATATATATATATATATATATATATATATATATATATATATATATATATAGGCCAAGGAAAGATAAAAGAAGAAGTACCAAACGCTTTCGTGTTCTTTCAACACATTTTCGAGGTACATTGTACCTCGAAAATGTGTTGAAAGACCATGAAAGCGCTTGGTACTCCTTCATTTATTTAGTGACATATAAGCATTATATATATATATATATATATATATATATATATATATATATATATATATATATATATATATATATATATATAATATATATATATATATTTTTTATATATACATATATATATATATATATATATATATAAAAATTTATATATATATATATATATATATATATAAATAAAAATATATAACAAAAAAATTAAAGTTTTTCTAACAACTTTTTTCCTCTAATCGTTGCTATTAGGTCCGCTGGGAATAGACCCATCCACTGGTAACCTAAATATAGAATTTTTTTCTTCCCCAACATTACGGTCTCAAGTTTTCTACTTTTCCCGTTTTCTACAAGTCTTATTTTGTTTTGATAATTATAACTTTTAATACCACTTGGTGAAACTGTCTTTGCACTCTCATACATACTTATGCACACACACACACACATATATATATATGTGTGTGTGTGTGTATAATATGTATGTATATGTGTGTAAAGAAAATTTCATCAAGTGATATTAAAAGATATAAATATCAAAACAAAATAAGACTCTTGTAGAAAACGAGAAAAGTAGAAAACTTAAGACTGTAATTTTGGGCAAGAAAAAATCTTTATCTAGGTTACCAGCAGATGGGTCTATTTCCCAGTGGACCTAACTGTCACGATTAGAGAAAAAAAAGTAATAACCTTTTTCTTGAGAGAAATACGATGGGATAATGTTGCTCAAGGATCATTATTTGTACTTTAATTCCTTTTTTTAGTATTACAGAAAAAACTGGGTACACAAAAGTAAATGTTGAAGTGAACTCCCATTTGCCCATCTAGGAAACCGGCACGGCTGTCAGTCTATACTTAAAGTACATAGGCTAGTCTCTGTTTCTCCCTTTTCAATAATGTTGGTGTCCGATTTTTATATGAAACGTTACTCACGTTTTATCTTCCAGTGTGAAGGATATATTGCTATCATAGTTTCCTTGATTTTGATAAGAATGTATTGCATGTCATGTTTTCATTTTTAGTATTATACCAGTAATAATTACGAACTTATAGCATTTTGTTTGTAGGCTAATGAATATTCAAGTTAATGAATATTACTTCTTCATTGTTTTACTTTCCGTTTGAGACAGAAAACTTAATATTTAAATGAAAAAAAGTTTTAACGATTTAGTGAAAGACAAGTTATGAAAGACTGCCCCTTGCAAATGATTTACCTTTGTAATGATTTAATCACAAATTCTTAAGGATTTCAAAAGTAAAGTTAATGACTCTCTCTCTCTCTCTCTCTCTCTCTCTCTCTCTCTCTCTCTCTCTCTCTCTCTCTCTCTCTCTCTCTCTCTCTCGATGTATCTATTTCCAGTCAATAAGGGATCCAAAAATCTGTAGTGACGTCTATTTAAATTGGTGTAATGGAACCATTTACATAAACCTCATCATTATATTTTTTCTGATCTAATTTGAACTTTGACCATCGTTTAATTCTAAATCTAATTTCAGGATTACCATCGTTTAATTCTAAATCTAATTTCAGGATTCTTTTTTTAAGACTATTTCTAATTTAAACGTCAGAGGTCCTCTTCTCGCAAAATTCATAAACTAAGAGACATTACGTTTGAATTCAAAGAGGATTCCTGAATTTGGTCCCTTAGCGAGGAATTAAGCCAAATCCTAATGCGATTAAGGGATTTCCTGGTTGGTAGGATACCTCCTCCTTCCTAAGCTTGATACATGCCGAATAAGTCTTTGGTGGAGAGATACATGGGGAGGAAATCAAATGGGCCAGCATCTGCTCTCTGAATTGAAAGTTCACTAGGATTCTGAAATCGTGGTGCTCAGACAGTGTTGTTTACTGTACGAATCATTGAGTTTTATTGAGAAAATATTCTGAAAACAGAATTAATGGACATTAGGACAGATTAATGGGTACATTTGACTAAATGTAAGAAAATTAAGTTTAAAATTAGTATCAGGATTCTTTATTTTCAATGAAATTAGATATTCAGTAATGTTTGCGTGGACAGTGTATGAGGGTACCAAATTTACATCCATACAAACATGCACACACACATACACACGCACGTTTATATGTACATATATATACATTTATATGTATATGTATATATATGCATATACTGTATATATATATATATATATATATATATATATATATATATATATATATATATATATATATATATATATATATATATATAATTCATTTTCAATGGTCCAAAATTACCAGCTTTCTCCTTAAGCATTAACTTAGGTACATGGCATTTAGACGACTGTGGAATACTGCACATTACGTTGGTTATCAGAGTTTCAGTTTACTACTCTAGTCCGTGGTTATAGAAATTCTTGATATTATGAAATATCTTCTTACAAATTCAAAATGATAAGGTAAACGACAGTGAAGAAGAGAAAAAATCAACTTTCTCTAAATAAGTATGAGTACGTTTTCCAGTTTTCTGGAAATTGATATGTAAATAACAACTGTGTCAATATCATTGGTTTTAAGTTGTTACTAAAACAAGTGTTAGGGTGTAAGGTAGAAAACTCACAAAATGTTAATGATCATTTATATATTATTATATATTCTAAGTTAAGTATATCTTAGTTTAACCAGACCACTGAGCTGATTAACAGCTCTCCTAGGGCTGGCCCGAAGAGATCAGATTTATTTTACGTGGCTAAGAATCAACTGGTTACCTAGCAACGGGGCCTACAGCTTACTGTGGAATCCGAACCATATTATGACGAGAAATGAATTTCTATCACCAGAAATAAATTCCTCTAATTCTTCATTGGCAGGTAGGAGAGTCGAACGCTGGGCCAACAGCATGCTAGCCGAGAGCTCTACCCACCCCTTCATATATTCTGGACGCTAAATCTTCCAATAATATACATTATTTTTCTCCTCCATTGCTCAAGAATTATTTAGGAAGGAAGGTCACGATTATTTCGTTTTTTCTTTAACTTATTTAAGTGACCGCAGTGAGCATTACTTAAAAAATTTCGCGTTATAAAACAGCCCACAATTCTTCTTGCATCATTTCTTTTTATTTTACTTTATTTTTTTTCGGAATCCAATAAATATATACATTGTAGCCAAGAGAGATAAATAAAAGACAGGGAAAACTACTGTTCCCTTTGTAACTGTGCAGGGATCGAAGATTTTCCTCGTGCATACCAGGATCTTTTCCATTGGTCTGACTCTGCAGAGAATGTTATGAAGGTTATTTTTGTTTTTGCCATGAAAACTGTTTTTATACTTTTGAAGTTAGAATTGCATAGTAGTCTACAGCTGGCTATAAAGACGTAAGCAGAGTTTATCAATAAACGATTTCCCTTTAAAATTTAGGAAGGTAAAAATTATTTTTATTTGGTTAATACGTAAATAAATTGCTTTCAATCACTATTGTATGCTGCTTTCAATCACTATCTATTTGTAGTTTGTGCATGTACATATATATATATATATATATATATATATATATATATACTACATATATACACACATATATATACATATATATATATATATATATGTATATATATATATATATATATATATATATATATATATATATATATATATACATATACATACATACATATACACACACACACACACACTGAATGTAAATAGTGGATGTTATCAACTGGAACGCATGATATTTTTTTTTATATCACAGGCTGATGAAATAGGTAACCTTTTACCTTATTTGGCCAAACATGATGGGGAAAATTAAATTTGGTTGGGAAGGAAATGTTATTATGTCTGGCTGTAATTCCTGGAAGCGAAAACATAATTAAGTTTGCAAACATATTCATTTCACTTATATAACTGAATAATTTCTGCCGGGAAACTCGTCATTTAGAAAACACGAATATTTGCGTCAATAATCAATTGATATAGAATTTTTTTTTGATTAGTTGATTCAGTTGACATTTCAGTAGATGATGATATTATTATAATAATAATAATAATAATAATAATAATAATAATAATAATAATAATAATAATATCCATATATGAAGAAAAACATTGAGACTTATGTTGACACACAATACTATTACATCTATATATGAAGAAAAACAAAGAGACCTAAGTTGACATACGATATTTTCATCAGTGCTTATAAAAAAGGCACAAACGCATACATAAACTCTCGCACACACACAAACATATACACATATACAAACCTGATTGTACGCTGTATCACGCCACTGATCCCAGCCCCTGGCAAAGAGCATTTGTTCACACGATAAATCTCCTCTTTTTCAATAACGCTAATTGAAACAAAATGCCACCTGACAGTGATGAACAACCCCCGCTATTATTTTCCGAGTATGAAGATTATAAACATGACGAAATACGCTTCAAAATTCCGGTTTGATTTTACATCACAGTGATCGGATAAATGGGCCGGTAATGAACTCCTTTGAAACTGAATCTAGTGATATTGCAAACCTGTGTATCTCAACACACAAAGGGTTTGCCGTTACAAATATGCCAGTATATCCCAGTGTTTGATATAACCGAACACCTAAATTAGATTTGGGTAAATGGGTACGAACGGCTTCATTTTCTTTTGAAATATATGTTCTGTAAGAGAATATAATTTTAAATAAGTTTAATAACACGGCGGTAATGTTTCGAGTAACAAGACACTTTGAAATATATGTTCTGTAAGAGAATATAATTTTAAATACTGTAATGTTTCGAGTAACGAGACACTTTGAAATATATGTTCTGTAAGAGAATATAATTTTAAATACGTTTAATAACACGGCGGTAATGTTTCGAGTAACGAGACACTTTGAAATATATGTTCTGTAAGAGAATATAATTTTAAATAAGTTTAATAACACGGCGGTAATATTTAGAGTAACAAGACACTTTGAAATATATGTTCTGTAAGGGAATATGATTTTAAATACGTTTAATAACATGTCGGTAATGTTTCGAGAAACGAGACACTTTGAAATATAAGTTCTGTAGGAGAATATAATTTTAAATAAGTTTAATAACGAGGCGGTAATGTTTCGAGTAACAAGACACTTTGAAATATATGTTCTGTAAGGGAATATGATTTTAAATACGTTTAATAACATGGCGGTAATGTTTCGAGTAACGAGACACTTTGAAATATATGTTCTGTGAGAGAATATGGAGTAGATATAAAACAAGACTTACCAATGCAATTATAAACATTCCTGTCTATTATCTTGGTTAAACTGAAAAAGTATCTTCAGCCTAATTATCCTGATTAAAAAAAAAAGAGATCATGAATAAGTCATCAAAATTCCCATTCGATCAAAGAACAAGCGTCACTGGCATTCGTAGAAAGGCAAAATCTATTTGGAAACGAAAATGTAAATATACAGTGTGCGCGTATATTTTTTAAGTATTTATCACGGAAATGGCTTAGAAAAATTCACGACAAAATCAAGATGCTTATGATTAAAAATTACAGTATTGCAATTTCCACTTTTATCGATGTTTAGGAGACCCAAGCCAATTAGTGTTAAGAAACCAAATTAGAAGTTTCTTTTGTTAGCTATAATTCCGCTCGTGAAGTCGTAACATCTTTGTTTATCTTAAGAATATATTTTCTTGCCTTTATCATTTATAATTTACAAATTTGTTCGATAGCCAACTGCGTCTGTAGACAATTTTAGTCTGCTTTATCCTTGAAAATGTGCTTGTCATAGTCATCTTTAGCGTCAAGTAAGTTTCACCGAACACTTTTAGCTAAATTTGTTAAATTAACTAATGTATATCTTTTATAAATAATTCTGTTAACTAAGTAATTAATCATTATTTTTCTGATAGGAAGATATCTTAAAATGAATAAAAAACATGCTAAAATTATTTTCCTCAAATAATATATCACGTTTTAAATATAACATTCCGAAAAATATAATTTTATTAGGTACCAATAATAAGTTTGCAGCACATGATAAATTTATTTCAATTCCAAGAAGTGGAATATCTGAAAAAAATATGGAAAAGTACAATGGGCTGGAAAAAATTGAGTATCTTACCATTTATTTTTTTCTAGAATATAGTATAT
Source organism: Macrobrachium rosenbergii (assembly GCF_040412425.1). Lineage (NCBI taxonomy): Eukaryota > Metazoa > Arthropoda > Malacostraca > Decapoda > Palaemonidae > Macrobrachium > Macrobrachium rosenbergii. The sequence continues at coordinate 9,594,244 of NC_089744.1, forward strand.
TGAATCACTGACTTATTATTAAAATGATTTGATGAAAACAGATATAATTTCTCAATACAGCTTATTAGTTTTTTCTGACGATGTATCACAGAAAAAAATGAACAAGGTTACTGGGATAAAAGTTGAGTAAACAAACGAAATTTTAATGAACAGTGCTAGAATGAAATATATATATATATATATATATATATATATATATATATATATATATATATATATATATATATATATATATATATATATATATATATATTTATAAAGTTTTCAAAACAATTTCCACATTTACAAAAAAAAAGAGAGTGACTTTCTCATTCTGAACGAGTTAACATGTTGCATAACAATTATTCATTCAAATCTCAACAATAGGAAGACTGTCCAGTATACAATTTCGAAAACATTACCCTTCAAAAACATATGCTATATGAGTATTCCCCAAAAAATGCGTAAGTTTGTTTATTAACCCAGGCCAAGTTTATGCTTATGACTATGTCAATCAATCTGCCTGTCAACCTTTTAGATATATGTCATGAAACAAAAATAATAACGAGAAAAAGTCGATTTTAGATTCAGCGCATTCAAAGGAACAAATGACTTCTGCCCTTGTGGGAGCCGGGTCCGAATCTGCATTTTATCACTTCATCTATTGTTAGTGTCCTTGATATCTGTTAGAAAAGAATCGGAGACTCTGCCTGGACTCTCCAGCTTGTATTTCTTCTTCTTTTATTATTATTATTATTATTATTATTATTATTATTATTATTATTATTATTATTATTTCAGAATATGAACCCTATTCATATGGAACAGTCCCGCAGGGGCCACTGACTTGAAATTCAAACTTCCACAGAACATGGTGTTCATTAGAAAGAAGTAGCAGAAGGTAATTGGAAATACAGAAAAATGTAAGTAGATTATTAAAAATACAAGAATTGCATCAGGGTAGCAACGCATTGCATCTTTGCCCGAACTTCTGAAGTCCCAATTTCGCGACATCCTCAGGGAGGCTGTTTCACAGTCCAACTGTGCGAGGAATAAATGACCTCTGGAACTGAGAAATTCGACGTCGCGGCACATTTACTGCATATTGGAAAATCATTATTGCTGTTGAAAAAAGATTCACGTACAGGGAAATTCCATATACATATATGGCCATGAACATACAAAGAAGTTTACACATATCGTAGTGCTCATTTCTAAAACAGGGATAATCGTAGGAAGAAAATATAAACAGTAATTAGATAATCAAGTGTTGGGGAGTCTAGTGACGCAGAACTAAAAATATAAAGACTGTTGCTCTGCAAATGTAGTACACACAAGTAATTAATGCTCTAACGAAAGTTGTCTGGTAAAAAACAACTTGTTTTTAGAGGGTTAATAAAAACACAGCTCGTATTAGAGGGATTAAAAGAGTATCTTCAGCGACGATCTAATCTACATCATAAATAGACTTTATTCAGGAAAATGAAACTACCATTTCTAGTTGTACTTTCTTGTCTGTAATACAGACAGATGGAATATATTCCAAAAAGATAACAAAATGCGATTACTGTAACAGACAAGAAGTCTATTATTTTAAGATTGGTCAAAAAATCTTATGGGCTGAACTTTAGAACATTCAAAACTTCAGCGACCTGACCAGAGAGATATCAAGGACTTAATAAAAGAAAATGCTTCCCTTCTCCCCCCCCCGCCCCCCACAATCGCCCAATTTGCATGGGGAGGGGAATTTCAACTCCTATATGAACACCCAAACTACCGCACTTTGCCTCTGCTGCAAATGGGGTACTTTTGTTCGAAAGGAAAGGACCATACGTAACTTTTTATGGGACACCGAAGTGGTAGAGACTATCTCTATATACTCACAGCACCGGGGGTTAGTCACAATATTATACCGTCATGATCGTCGCCTTAAGCTTTTATTGATTCTGGTATGGAGTTGGCTGTTTTCGCTTTTTTTTTTTCTCGATTATTAGCGTCTTATTCCTCTTTGCTTTGATGAAATTTCGTTTGAGGTTTTTTCTCTCTCTTGCAGAATCATACAAAAACGTACATACATAAGTGTGTGTGTGCGCGTATATATACATATATATATATATATATATATATATATATATATATATATATATATATATATATATATATATATATATATATATATATATATATATGTGTGTGTGTGTGTGTGTGCGCGTGCGCGCATGTATTTGCTTTAGCAAACATCAATCCGTTGACCGATACTGACAGCCTAGCCATAAGATACTTTTAAATTAAATTTTCTGGTAACATTTCTAAAGCCTAAGTACACTGAAAAACTGGAAGTGAGATGAAAAATGCGCTTAATATAGTTTTTAGACGAAAGGACACCGGGGAGAGAAAGTACACCTTAGTTTAACTAAGATGTATCAGAGCCTCATTCAAGAATGATAAAAAGTAAAATGAAATTATTAATGTTGACCTTCATAATCTGGCATTTCCTAACCTACAACGATTCCGCAGAAGAATATGGAAAGGATTTTCCAATATAAGGTTATCTTTTGCTGCCTTACGGCCAACTGGCCTCCCCCAGTGGTCAAAACATGTGCATTTAAGGAGAGAGAAAGTGTGACGTAAGACAAGGAAACGACAGCAAGCGATTTCAAGGGCCTGCACAGCCACTCGGTTTTCGTCATTGAAAATTCCATTAGGGGACAACATAAATATAACTTGTTTCTCTATATTTTCTGTTGTCTACTTATGTATCTATATGTATCTATATATATACGTATATATATATATATATATATATATATATATATATATATATATATATATATATATATATATTATATATACATATGCTAATGAATTTTTTCTTATCAAATGTTAGAACAATATGGGTGAGAGGTTGTGTTCATGCGGTGAAATCCAGACAGAGACTCATGTCATTGAAAACTGTCCACTTACGTTACAGACCAGGCAGACGTATAACGTTACCACAGCTTTAGACTTGCTAGTAACCAGAACCGATTATGATGTAGTATGTAAAATTGTACATGAGCTTCTTTCTTTGTATTGAATGTAACACATTATTATAATGTGTAAAATGTAATTACAGGAACTTGTTGATGGCGTATAGTTAAATTGGTTTTGTTTTTAGTTTTAGTACAATATATGTGTAATTGAAATTCATTTAGTTTGTATAAGAGATTGTACAAAATCTACTGTATTTAATTTTGTAATTTGGACCAAATACTCTTTTGTAAAATTCATATTATTTTGTATTGTGGTCAATAAAAATATCTATCTATCTATCTATCTATCTATACCCGGATCCACAGAATGAGGCTTTATTTTGAAAACAATTATATGAATGGAAAATCATTGACATCTAGTCTCTCTCTCTCTCTCTCCCTCTCTCTCTCTTTCTGGCTAGAGGTATCTATTAGAATTCCTTCATGTCAGAAACATATGATGCGTATAAAGTGTCGACAATTTTAAATAGTTCCTTATAATATGTGGGCTTTATGTCCTTGAAATTACTGTTTTGATTTCAATAAACGATCCTATGAGAACTGGGCATTACAATTTAGTGGAAACGAGAGCTTCACGAAATTATAAAATCAACTTTATGAAAACATGAAATTCACTTTGCGAAAACCTGAAATCTACTTTGATTTTATGACAAAAACTCGTAAATTTCATTCCCCTGGCCACGACGTGCACACAATCAGGGGGAACAAGCGGAGGACGAAGGACGACTAGAGTGCCAGGAGGCATATTTTAAACATTTCCTGCGACTCAGGAGCCTACAAAACTGCTGAGTCGCCGACTTCCGTTGGTAAGAGGACCGGGCGGCGTAAACGTTAATAGCTCTCGAGAACGCGTCGAGTGGACAACCTCCTTGGGTCGTCATCATTCCCTCAAACATCTCGTTCACTATTATCGACGTCGCTTTGCATTCGCGCGGCGTGTTTTGTTATTTTTGTGTTTGGCGGTGGGACGCCTTGGCTCTGAGGCCTTCGTAATGCGGTGTATGTTACGATAGCGATTTAGTCGTCGTGTGAATAGGAGTAGGTAAATATGAGAGTGTTTGTTTTTACTTTTAGTAACTGTTTTCGTACGAAATTTTCATGTCATCAGCTTATGTTTAATTCTAGTCATGTTATCATCACGATTATTATTACCCTCATGTTTATGGTACTTCCGTAGGGGGGGTTTATGCCGTCAATACACCTCAAATGGTGCGCTGTAGGCATTATCAAAGGATGTTTGAAGAGTCTCTTTGGCCACGAGCTGCAAACACTTTTTAGCCTTTTACTTTACCTCCATTCCCGCGCCGTTCTTCAATCTTGCTGTCCAATACCTGCAGTTGCTATACTTCATAATGAAACTGTGGGGCTTTTCTCCCAGTTCCATTTTCAGATGCTTGTACTTCATTTCATTTATATATCTTGCTGTTCAACTACTCTAACTCCTACTTTCATTGTCTAAGCACTGAATGGCTGAAAGTACCGGAGTGATTGGCCTGCCAGCCTAAATTTCATAAATCAGTTTTGTGGTATAATTTTTGATGAAACCATGTTAGAAAACTCCATTAGTTTTAAGGTTATACATGTGACCAACGAATGGGATATTAGTAAGGCAAAAAGAAGTGGTTGGAGGGATTCATAACTCAGTTCTGAACAAGTAAATTGATATATTTATGAAATTCAGGGTCTCAAGCTAAGCACTGAAGGGGCGCTTTCGGCCATTCAGCGCCTGAGGCAGCAAAAAGTGGGAGTTGGGGTGGTTGGACGGCAACATAAAGAGATCCAGAAAAGAAATGAAATGCAGTACAAGAATCCAAAGGTGGAAATGGGAAAAAATCAGACAGTTGCACTAAGAAGTAACGGTTAGAGGTGTTGGATAGCAAGACTGAATAAAGAGAGAGGATACGGAGGTAGAGTAAAAGGTTAAAAAGTGGGTGCAGCTAGGGGCATAAAGGACGCTGCAAACCGCCTTAGGTATGAACATACACATTGCCATAAGTCTAAGTCAGTGGTTCTTAAACTTTTTTGCCTTGCGCCCCCCTCTGCATTATGTGTAGACCCCACGCCCCCTACCACTGAAATTTTTGCCAACTATAATCTATAAACAATATGTTGTCTATTTGTATGCTATTATACTTATCATAACAATAAAAGACAATTCATAAACAAGATTTGAAATTAAAATTGACATATTTTGAATTTTTGGCATGTTTTGAGATAATAATTAGAAAATATATGGAAGCAGTGATAACGTTTTTGGCAATTTTGCAATTAACATCACAAATTAAAAAAATAATAGGAACCATCTGGCAACTCTGCTTGCGCCCCCCTTGGGAGCTTCTAGCGCCCCCCCTAGGGGAGCGCGCCCCCCAGTTTAAGAATCACTGGTCTAAGTCCTCATTCTTTACAAGATGCAGGTTACATTCCTTATCAACAACAACAACCCTCCACAGACCCTTCTTTCCATTTTTGAAAGCCTTACCACCCAACGTTCATTCACATAAATTTCCGCTGACTTCGTTAACTTTTTTTTTTCATTCACAAAAGCAAGGTTTTGTTCTCCTGTCAGGTGTTTTCCCCCCTCAATCCGGTCGTTGTGACATTTCTATCCGCAACTGGAATAAAATATGTTTCAGTTTTATTTTAGGAATTCGTTTCGCTTTTCAGTGTTTGAAAATAAAAAATTCTTTGCTGTTTAGATCGATTTTCATAATGCCATACAGAATGTCGAATAAAAATCACAAATTGGAAAGACCAAATAAAACAATATATTTTATAAGCATTTATGGAACAGCTTACTGTCTCTTCATTCTTCTCTTCTTAAATTATATCCTTCCACTTTAACTTATCCTCCACTTTATCATCCATCAACTTTAATCTCGGTTTTTTCCTGATTTTCATAAGAATTCTTCTTCCTCCAAACCTTTGATATAACAAATATTTTTCCTCATTTTTCCACTTCATCAACATCGCCTTCTAACCTTCCTCAATTTCATACTCTCCCTTTCATTTCCTCTTCTCTCTCTCTCTCTCTCTCTCTCTCTCTCTCTCTCTCTCTCTCTCTCTCTCTCCCCGGTGACGAGTGTTCTGCTTTAAATGGGTACAGCTATGTCCAGCAACCTCTAGCATTTTATTCACATCCTGTGAATTGTTTCCCATGAAAAATGCACCGTTTCGATTGTATATACTATGCACGTTCAGCCATCAAATTGTATATTGCACTATGTATGAAGCTCTATCCAGTATTTTGCTTCTAATTTACGAATCTTTGAGACTTTTGAGACTTCCAATACTCCTTTAACACACATTTTCTTGTATCAGTATGTATGTATGTATATATATATATATATATATATATATATATATATATATATATATATATATATATATATATATATATATATGGATGAAACAAAGTAGTTGGACAGTAGGTGGAATAGGGTTTGTGTTAGGGATATACTATAACGATGGAGTTTATTATAACTGACGTTTGTGTTATATTATATTAAATTTTATAACTAAACTTATTTAAATTCAATAATCTTTTTCTTTTCAGATAACCCATAATGGCAAATAATTGAAATACTGGTGCAAGAAAATGGAAGTTAAAAGAGTATTGGAAGTCTCAAAATGCTAAAATCTTCAGAAGGAAATGGGTTGAAACATTTGGCACTCAAGCCCTAAAGACAAACCATTTACCGCATTCGTGACAAATTTGATACTACTGGCTCAATTCTTAATGACCCAAAAACTGGTCGACCCAAAACAGTTTGCACAGAGGATCATAATCAACGTGTTGCCGAAACATTTTGTCAGTCCCAAACAGTCCACCAGAAAAGCCTCTGCAGAACTGAACATTTCACAAACCTTTATTATACGAATTCTGAAACCTACTGGTTGAAACCTTATCGCCCACGGATAATTCATGGCTTATTGGAGGATGAACCAGACAGGAGGCTGCAATTTAGTGATATCATGCTGAATGAAATGATAGAAAATCCAATAATTTTAGATAACATTGTGTGGTCCGATGAAGCTTCTTTCAGATTATCCGGTCATGTTAACAGACATAATTGTGTTTACTGGTATAGTGAAAACATGCATTTAACATTAGAGCAACAACTAAACCAGCCTGGTGTCACTGTTTGGGGTGATATTCACATGACCTTCATTTCCAACAAGATGGGGCCCCTCCGCATTATTCAAGAGCAGTCGTATCTCGATGAAACATTTCCCGAGAAATGGATTGGCCGAAAAGGATCAATTGATGTGTGTGTGTGTGTGTGTGTGTGTGTGTGTGTGTGTGTGTGTGTGTGTGTGTGTGTGTGAGTAGCAACATAATGATTAGCTATAATTGTTGGGGGACTTGAACTGACTTTGCTATAACGACTCTCACAATGACAAGTTTTTGTCGCTCTTAATTCCGTGTATAAATTTCGCATCTTCAGATGATCGTCGACTTTTGTAGCCTTAAAAAGTTAGATTTAATGTTTACGGTTATTTTAGATATATTTAAACATTCATGTTACTATGGCCAGCTCATTTAGATATCAGGGAATCAATTCGCTACCAAGTGTGTAAATTTAAGTGCAGCTCAGCAGTGGCCATGTACTCCATCTTTCCACAAAGGCCTATTCTAAGTTCACCTAAGATTTAGGCTGGCACTCTTTCATGGAGCTTGCAGTGAGCAAATTTCTTGCTGGCACTGAAAAATTAATAATTATGAATAAATTCATTCTTCAATGCATTCATGAACCTGTTTCTTATAGACTCTCTCCTGCCTTAACGAATGTCAAAATCACTGTTGAAATCAAAGTACTATTTTAATGTACATCGCTTAATAAGTCCTAAAATCTAGGGGGTGAAATTGATACACTTATGTCGTAGATATAAGTTGTCCACGACAATAACAAGCAAGGAAAGAAAACGAGAAATTATTTTTTGTTTTAAAACCATTTATGCACAATGGTGTAATAAATTTTAAACTTCTTCGAGGAACGAAAAAAAACAAACAAATATCTTCTAAAAACATTAAAATAACAGCTGTCTTTCAGGTGAACCATGTCACTGAAGTGACAAAAACCTGGCTTACAAAAAAAAAAGTAAAAAAAAGTGATATGAAAGACAAAATGACTCAGTAAAAGAATGAGAGGAATGTTTTTCCATACGAATCATTTTCAAAGGGAGTACGAAGGATTTAGAGGTCTTTCAATCAATACGAAATTTCCACGAGCCAGACGTGTTACATCTTTAGTTTTACGTCCGAATTAACACCAACGCAACTCTTGCTCTGGTTAAGAAAACAAAGTTCTCAGATACGACTTTTAAAGCTCCAAATGAGATGATAATATCAAGAGTACAAGTAGCACGTCTTTTTTTCAGAAGCCTGGGACAGACAAAGGCAGAAATGAGACATTAATAAACACATAAATAACACAGAGACAAAAATAAACACACAAATAACACAGAGATGAGCTGCTGTATTTCGTAAACTGTTAAGGAGGAAGGACATAAACATAATTCCATTCGATTTTCAAATGCATCAGAACTACAGACTGTTTAGGATGAAAAGGTTGTGGAGGAAAAGGTAATTTGTTTTATTATTCAGATGCTGCCGAACCGTTACAAAAATCTTTCTACTGATATCTTTGTGAATATTCCCTAATCCATTTGAGAAATTGACAGTAGCACACAATAATCTCTACTGGAAATTCTTGATAACTTAAGAAGTGAACTAAAGAGATAAAAAATACTCTTGATACACACTTAATCCGGATTTAATTGTTTTATGGCAATCAAACTTTGTGGGAAGGGCAGTTTGCTGTATGTTTCCATTTCAACTTTTAAAATATCCCAATTTTTTATTTCTGTTTCACGGGGTTTTTAGGGTATGTATGTATGTATGTATGTATGTATGTATGTATGTATGTATGTATGTATGTATGTATATATGTATATATGTATGTATGTAGGTATATACATACATACATACATACATACATACATACATACATACATACATACATACATGTGTATCTATATATATATATATATATATATATATATATATATATATATATATATATATATATATATGTATATATATATATATATGTATATATATATATATATATATATATATATATATATATATATATATATATATATATATATATATATACATATATAGGATCATACTGCTATCCTCTGTCCAAATATGAAGGCTGGTGAAGCCTTAATCAGGTGATATAAGATAATGCCCCAAATCCACAACGGGCATGTGCCAACACCTGTCAGACATGACGCCGGGGAAGAAATGAAGGGAAGAGAAGCAGCCTCTTACTTCATCATCGTCATCTCTCTTCCTTTTATTTCTTGAAGGGAGGCTTTCTGGGGTGAGGAAATTTGGGGACAGTAAGGGAAGGCTACGAGGAGGGATGATAGAGAGTAAGTAGGCACTTGGGGAAGGGGATGTGAAGATGGGGAAGAATGAGTAGGATGATAAAATAATGAGAAATTCATTATTTTATAAGTGTAATAAATGGAAAAAGCTTTTAGGATTGGGAAGATAAGGAATATGGCCACTGTTTAAGAAGGAAAGATTTTAGTAGGCTACATTACACTGGCCACTCGCCTTAACACTCCAGTAAGAAATGAGACAATAAATGTCGCTGGAAAAGCATTATGGCTATTAATATAAAAATATTTTATTTTATATATATATATATATATATATATATATATATATATATATATATATATATATATATACAATATATATATATGTATATAATACTTTTTATATATAATAGCTATAATATATATATAATATAAGGGAGCCCATAGAAATATAAAATGCGTTATGAATTATTAAAACGTCTTGACGTTTTAATAATTAGATACGACAGAATACAGATTTACCACATACAGAAAACCAACTTTCTCTCTGTCTTCCTCCATTTTTATAATTATCATGACATCTCTATTAAAACTGGCGTAGCCAGCAGCTTATTCTTTAGAGCCTTACGGATTTGCTCCCTGGATCTCCTGGAAAAGGAAATCGAACTAATCCGTAAGCAGCTGTCATCTTTAAAGTACCCTGGCCATTTAATTGAAAAATCGATCCACCAAGCAAACACTATTTTCTACCGTCCCCCCCACCCCCCCGCCAAATAACAAGACTAGAGAGACCCACAACAATAAAGTAAAAATCCCACACCTGGACAGGATTAAGTCGTTGACGCGGACACTTGGAAACTCTAACCCTTTTGCTTTCGCCTACCCAAATACTTTGTCCAAATCCCTGATTAACGTCAAACAAAAACCATTCCCCAAAGACACAGGAGTTTACGAAACCCCTTGCCTCGACTGTGACCAATCTTACATCGGTTTCATAGGCAAATCACTCCCCTAAAGATTAATATAGCATAAAAGTTCAGTTACGTACGGACAACAGAGCTCAGCTATTTTTAGCCACATAAATAACCATAAACACAGAATAGGCTGGAATATGTTTCGTATAATTTATAGCAGCAATTGTCGGTTCAAAAGCCAGATGGTGGAATCAGCTTTGATTAAACAAAGAAACACCAATAGGCGCGTGGGATTCAGATTTTACAGATAAAATCTTCCTCCAACCAGCGATCAAGAAGATTAAAGAGAAGTTGTCAGCTGGAGCGACTTAACGGCAGATCTTCTGGTATAAATACCTCTTTTCTGTAACCTTTTCTCATTTACTATTTGCCTGTGGAGAGAGACAGTGCAGTCTCTGAAATATAGCCTTTTGTTTTCCACATTTCGGCGTTTCTATGGGTTCCCTTATATTTGATAGAATTCTGTTTTAACAGAAAATATTTCACAGTCAATATATAATATATTTAGGAAATTAATCTCACAGGGTAGTCATGTAGCTGTGAACACTAAGCTATTGTGCTAAAATGATAATGCATTTGTCTGTGTAAAAATATCCAGAAAGTTTTGTAACATTGTATGGTTTAGGAAAACGATTACTTACTTAGATTTACTGAAGAAGGAAGTCTCTTTTGTGTATTCACAGAAGCAATAATATTCTTAGAGTGCATCCTGTACATATACATGAAAGATAAGAAACCATTAAGGAAATTTCTACTGATAAAGGAGTAGAAATAGTAATTAAAACGAGATGATGAGGGGAAGATGTAAAACATCGCACGATTGCTCTTGTACTAAAACTAGAGAGAAAAAGAATTCCCTTCCTTGGCTACGTGCCAACGTGCCTACATGCCAACGTGCCTACGTGCCATAAAGCACGACCGTTAGAGGGGATGATTTATCAAAAGGAAAAAGCACGTGATGCCGTTCTAATAAAATTTTATTACTGATTCCATTTCATTTTACTTAGGGCGGAATTCTATCACTTTAGTATTGATATATTTGCACATTTCAAAAGAAACTATTTCTAAGAGGCCGTTAAATCAAATATATCTGCTTATACGACAGCTCTATCGATCAGATCTTAGATTTTGTTCATTTTGAATTGTAATATGTAACCATTATTAAGTATTTTTTTTAATAATTGAAAATCAAAATAGATGCTTCATCAGACAGTTTTGTAAGAACAATATGCAATTAATTATTTCACACTCAGGCCCAGTTCGGAAATTCTCTCACTTTTTAATCTTTGACATTGCATTACATAGGAAAATAAAACTAGAGATAGGGGATAGATTTAATGAAGGGTTAATCTTAGAAGAAGAAAATTACTGATCAAGATATCTGATATTACTATCTACCTTACTCATAAGGCACCGGCATTATTGATGTTATTTATTTATTTATTTATTTTACGGTGGGATATTTTTCAAACTATATTATTATATAGGAAGACAGCATACATGTCCACTAGAGACCGATGCATATTGAATAGGACCTGTTTCTTGAAATTCCTCTGTGATAGCATTTTCCATTGGGCCGCCAAATGGCTCTGTCGTCGAAATACGTAAGATTTTCATTTCATTAATGGATTTGTCACTGTCAATCAATTTTGTACGAAACCCGAGATATACTATTAACGAAAAATCTACATGGAATTCGAATTTTTAAAGACATAACTATTGTTAACTGCATGTGCGCACACTCGCTCACACACACATATATATATATATAATTTATATATATATATATATATATATATATATATATATATATATATATATATATATATATATATATATATATATATATATATATATATGTTTAGAGTGTGTGTGTGTGAATTTGTATATGTATATACAGTATATATGTATATATATACATACATACATACATATATATATATATATATATATATATATATATATATATGTATATATATGTACAGTATATATATACTGTAGATATATAAATATATATATATATATATATATATATATATATATATAAATATATATACATATATATATATATATATATATATATATATATATATATATGTATATATGTGTATATATAAATACATATATATATAAATATATAATATAAATATATACTGTATATATATATATATATATATATATATATATATATATATATATATATATATATATATATATATATATATAACTTATTCCCCATCACATATTATGTTTTTCTCCTGCATGCAGTCGGCTTCATACATTCATTCTCTCTCTCTCTCTCTCTCTCCCTCTCTCTCCTCTCTCTCTCTCTCTCTCTCTCTCTCTCTCTCTCTCTCTCTCTCTCAAAAACTCATTCCCTCAATCTATTTACAAGCCCCAGAAGCATTCGTCCAGCGGTTCACAGCAGCAGGTGTTAATGGGCGCATTATGCCACACTCGGAAATTTCGCCAAGATGCAAAACGCATTAACCTGAATGAGAGCATACGTGGCAGGACCCCTGAATGCTCTTAAGGGTTGGTTCCTGCCTTGCTTATGCCCCGGCGTTATGGTACTGCTTACAATTCCCTCATTACACGCGTCGAGTTCAAAATACTTGGCGGTTTATGGCCCCGACTGGAGAGCTGCGTGTTTCGTATTCACCAGTGTGTCTTGACACTGTAATGGTGGGGAATTTGATATTTTTTTTTATGTCACGTTGGTTATGTTATGTTGAAAGAAATGAAAAGGATAAATGCAAAACAGTTATAATACGTACATTTTTTATTCTGCTCTAAAGTCTTTATGATTTGGATGTTGCATATTAATAACTGGAAAGTAGGAAATATTTAGGCAGAAAAACATCAGTGACGATAAT